>NC_133398.1:63583743-63886773 GCF_047511655.1 Castor canadensis
CTGATTCAAGTGCTGGTTTTGAACATTGATCCTCCTACCTCTGCCTCCTAATTTGTAGGGATTATAGCCTTGAGTTGCTACTCCTGACTCTTACCTTACTCTGTTACTTATACCTATATAGTAATATTAGCATATTACCATATAATATAATTTATAATGATAAACATGCATAAATGCTACCATGTGTTCAACCTTTTTTATCTGTAGGGGTGTTTAATTTTTTATTGTTTATACATTTACTCATTTCTCAATTTGTTCACTGTTGGTGTATAGAAAGGCTACTGATTTTTGTAAGTTGATTTTGTATCCTGCTACATTGTGGAAGCTGTTTATGGTGTCTAGGAGTTTTTGGGTAGAGTTTTTTGGGTCTTTGAGGTATAGGATCATGTCATCTGTAAATAGGGATACTTTGATAGTTTCTTTATCTATTTGTATTTCTTTTATTGAAATGCTTGGCAACCACTAACAAGTGATTTTTCCCATGTAAATAAGAGCAAATTACACACTATATAGAATGTTGTATCAAACCTAGTGAGAAGCAGTAGCCATAAATTATAAATTGAATTTATTTAGTAGGGCACTCAGCACAGTGCTATTAGAAGAGAGATTCCTAATAATAGGATTTTTATTCAGGAAAAAAAGTTAGAGAACACCTGGTCTAAATCTCATTACACATAAGGTAACTGAGAACAAGAGAGAATAAGTATTATTCTCTGTGTTACATGGTTAGCTTATAGGTATAGGTATAGAGCATGAATTTCCCAAACCTTTGTTTTACTAATATACAACATATGGTGACATATACCTGTCTAGGTATAGAAAATGCACACACTTATAGAGACAAATATATATTTTGAGGGTCTTTGAAATTAAGTTGCAAGACAACCCAGTATTCTCACTATTCTATTTTAATCTATTTATCGTGCCTTTATCTTTGTCTTTTTTCAGCCTCTGCAAAAACCATATTCAATTTTAGAAAGTGAAATAATGAATTTTTTAACATGTAATTTTTTAAGCTAATTCAAAGAAGAAAAGCTTAAACCTGTAGTCTGTTTTTTATTCACTTCCTGTAAGAGAAACCACTTCTGAACTTAAATGCCCTTCTCAGTAATCCTCCAGGACTACCCAGCACAAGCAATGTACCCAAAGAAAATGAAAAGTGAAAAAGTTGGGAGTGAATGATATACAAGTTGACTTGCCAAGATGCATCAGAATTAAAAGGTTATTGTTAAAGGATGACAAAAATGTAAATCTGCAAGAACACATCTTACAGTAACTCCTCAAATCCGTTATGACCTAATTTTGCATTAAATTTTCTTCAAGAGTCTTAAGGAAAAAATCCCATGAATATGAGAAAATTGGGAGCACGTCTTTAAGAAACAAAATAACGAGAAATTTAAAGTATGTATCCAGGTAACTCAAACCAGTTTTTAATACCTTGATCATTTTTATGTATTTCTTTCAGAATAGGTTCAGGTATAGAGTTTAAAAGATTTAACTTTGTATCTGCAGACATTGGTTTCAACTATGACTATGGCACTTAATAGTTTTGTCATATATTGAGAACACTGTATCCGTTGCACTGATTAAGAATAAATAAAACTTAACCATTGATTCACACCTCTCAGACAGTGAGATGACATAAGGCCTCACAGTTTGTGTTAGACAATAAACTTAAGAGACTCAGAATTCTCCTCGAAGGAGACTGAAAGTTGAGGGTTAGGGTTAACTACGCCAGAATTTTTAAAATAATAAGGGGTGGGGCAGATAGGATCTTTGGTTGTTGCTACAAAAATCCACCTCAGCAATTTCGCCTCTCTTCCCGTTCAAAAGCAGAAGACAACTACATTTCCCAGCGGCCCTCACGCTTCTTCCGGCTCGGTGCGCCAGCGCTCGGCTTTCCGGCGCCCTTTTTACGTCAGTTCGAACCTAAGGTTCTGACAGCGAGGACGCATCCCGGAACATGGGTTCTTCATTGTCCGGGCCTTTTGAGCCTCTCAAGGTCGCTGAACCTCCCGAAGGCTCCGTCCCTGCCAACTCTGCTCCCCAAGATACATCCGAAGAGCGTCCCGCGCAAGCACCCATATTTAATAACTGCTGGAGTTGTCGCTTGCTCTCCGGGTCGGGACTGATAGGGGCGGGTACTTACGTGTACTTGGTGGCACGGAGGCCCATGAAGCTGGGATACGCCCCAGGTCCAGGAGCTATTGCGCAGATGGTCATCGGCATCAGTGAGAGCCGGGCACAACCACTTGGGCTGGGGTAGTGGAGGGAAACGGAGCTGCCAAGTGTCGGGGACGGGCGCTCGCTCGGGCTGTTCTCATGGGGGTGGGGCGGGCACTTCTACCCCTGAGCGGGGCGAGGGTACAGGAAGTTGTTGAAATACCTCTTTAAAAAAAAAATGACAGTGTTTTCTGGAAGTCCTTACCAAGGTCAGTTTTTTAAATTCTACGGTTAAGTATTGTAGTATTTCTATTTTACTGATGAGCACACTGTGGCAAAGAGAAGTAGATGAGACAGGAAGTGACAGAGTTAGCTTTTGATTCCGGATTTAAACAGCCCCAAAGCCCACGCTTGTTCTCTAGATCCTGGAGAAAACCTGAAGAATATTTGTTTTTGGTTCAAGAAATTTGAGGCAACACCTATAACCCCAGCTACTCAGTAGAATGAAGGAGGAGGATTTCATTTCCAGCCCAACCAGGGCAAAAATGTTAGCATGACCATATGTCAACAAGGTTGGCGTGGTAAAGGCACATCTGTAATCCCAGCTACTTGGGAGACAAGGGTAGAGGGATTCAGGGTTCAAGGCCACCTGAGCAAAAGCATGAGAGTGTGTGTGAAAAATATACCAAAGCAAAGAAGGGGTTGTTGATTCTTTGATAGAGGATTCAAGCCCGAGGCTTAGAGTTCAAATCCTAATGCTGACTTTAAAAAAAGAAAAAAATACAAAATGAGATTTTAGATGTGGGTTCCAAACCCGTGTACTTGGTGTACCACTGAATGATGCCCAACTAAGTGATTGTCAGTATGTCTTCCACTAAAATATTGTGATCCTTTTTGCTTTTCAAGCCTGTTGTCTGAATGAATGGGATTTTAGGTTGTCAGATTTCTAGTATTTCTCCTTCTCCTTTCTTTCTTTCCTTTCTTCTCTTTCTCTTTCCTGAGTTACACCATCCTATAAGAAAGATACAATGATAATATATCCTCCAGAAATGTTGTGAGGGTTAAATAAGATAGAATATATTGGTAAACTAAAATGCAATATATAAGTACTGTTGTTTTTTCCTAGGCATTGCCTGTTGGGGAGTTGTTATCCTGGCAGACCCCAAAGGAAAGGCCTACCGCGTTGTTTGAAAGTGCCACCAGTGAATTTGTTGTCTCCTGTCCTTGGTTCCATGACACACACAGCAAGTGAAGGATTTGTGGAGGTTCTGGACAGCCAGGTGGACATGGATAGGCTTCACTATTGCGGATACTACAAGCCTGGACACGGATAGACTTCACTATTGTGAATACTACAAGACTGAAAACATTGGTTGCCATTCTTTATCTATGAGGATTTGTAGTTTTGTTTCACAGATTACATGGAACCAATAAATTTTTTGGAGAAGAAACAAGTTCTGTGCCTTACATAGGAAAGGAATGAATAATTTAAATTATACTTATATATAACTTAATTAAATTTTTTTAAATACTAAAATGGAGAAAGCTAAACCAATTGGAAAATGAGCTGTTTTATTTTATTATAAAGTTATTTTTATTTCTCCCACAATTGAATCAACACCTCCTAGCAACCTAGCTCTGGATAGGCACATGAAACTCGATCTGAGTACTGCTCATACCTTTCAAGGCATTTTCAAATCTATCACCTCATGAGAGCTTCACAGCTAGTCTGATTTGTTATTTCATTGGCAACCTTAAAACAGGAGTCCAAGTGATTTGCTAGGGGTCATTCAGAAGTCATTGATGGAGCTAGTACTTGCCTACTTCTTTTAGTCTTTCAGATCTAAGATGGTTCCAAGACAGCAAGAACTACCATTATGAAACAAATGTAAAAAAAATGCAATAAGACTTATGTACAAGACAGTTAAAATAAATTCAAGGCCTTTAGTAAAATGAGCAGTCTTCATTTTCACAGCCATTAGAAATATTTTTGTGATGTAACAGATGCTTTTTGGGATAAGAACTCAATTTATTCATAACAGAAATCTATGTTTGCTATCGTTTTTCTGTAAAATACTGTAGTTTCTCTGTAAAGGTATCTATCCATTCTTTCAAAGCAACAAAAGTACTATTAAATTCAGTTACTGGTCATAGTAAGTTTTGCATTACATGTTGAGCGAGTAGTACCTTTAAAGCTATTTGTGTAGTATGTAGAAGTGCCTTAGTAGGCCTCATAGATAAGTAAGGACTCTTGTAGTATGTACATTAAACTCATATTATAATTCGTGTTCTAATTGTGCAGTTGACATAAAAGTATTTTAACCTCAAATTAGACAAAAAGATGTTTACATGAAATATACAATTCAGTTATGTGATGTTAATTAATGTAAAAGTTTTAGGTTGGGGGATGATAAACATCCCAAAACAGGTCATTCATGGTCACTCACCCCTAAAATACCTATGAAGAAAAGTTTGTCCCTACTTTAGGAAGTATGGGCATCTGTGGGCTGAGCATTTTCTTAGGTAAGCTAAAAACATGTAAGTAAGGATAACATTAATGGTCTTGACTTGACCTACTAGAGAAACAAAAATTTATGTACAGGCCTATATAGGAGGTTTGGGGGGATTCTGGTCTAGCCACTGTAATAGAGTAGATTATGGATTTTTAGTATTATGCACACAGGCTTTATGGTTATAATGAAATCCACCAAACTTTGGAAAAGGGAAGGAGAAGTAAAGGAATATAGAGGAGGGCAGGAATGTGTTCAAAGAACACTGCATGCATCTATGGAATTATAATGAAAATCCCTTGCACTATCAAAATATCCAAATCTAAAAGATTTATGAATATTTAAAAGTTATGCTTACACTATGTCATTATTAGTGTATGATAGCAAATGAAAAATGTGTATACCCTAATTTAAAGTATTATTGCCAGAAGTGATTATGATCATCTCAGAACTCGGCGAGTCATAATCTTTGCTGGTTGAAGGTCTTGCCTTAGTGTTGGCGACTGCTAACTGATCAGGATGATAGTTGTTGAAAGCTGGGGTGGCTGTAGCATTTCCTTAAAATGATTAAAATAAAGTTTACCACATTAATTGTTCCTTTCACAAAAAATTTTTCTTTAGTATGCAATGCTGTTGAAAACATCTTACGTAGAGTAGAACTTCAAAGTTGAAGTCAGTCCTCTCAACTGCAGTTGTTCTGTCAATTTAAGTTGAAGTAAAAGTCTGAATCTTTTTTTTGTCATTTGAACTAAGTTCATAGCATCTTCACCAGGAGTAGATTCCATCTCAAGTGATCACTTTTTTGCTCATCCATAAGGAGCAACTCCTCATCCATTGAAACTTTTGTAATGAAATTGAAATGATTTATCCACATTTAGAGGCTGTGCTTCTAATGGTGCTTCTCTTGCTATTTTCAAAACATTGGCGGTCACTTCCTCTACTGAAGTCTTAAGCCCCTCCAAAGTCATTGAAAGGTGTGGAATAAACTTCTTCCAAACTCTTGTTAATACTACTGTTTTGGTTTCATGAATCACAAATGTTCTTAGTGGCATCTAGGAACAGTGATCCTCACAGAAGATTCTCAATTTAATTTGTCCAGATTCATTAGAGGACTTTGCCCTCATGAATGAATCTCCTAAGTAGTAAGAGTCGAAAGTCAAAATTACTCCTTGAAGCCTGGCTGCAGAATGGATATTTTGTTAGCAGATGTGAAAGCCTCAATCTTACACATCTACATCAGAGCTCTTGGGTTATCCAGTGCATTGTCAATGAGCAATAATATTTTGGAAAGGAGTCATAGAGTGGATTTAGTATTATTCTTAAGGCTTCTTGGACGTTCAGAATGGTAAATGAGTGTTGCCTTCAACTTAAAAAAGTTGCCAGATGCATTAGCCCCTATCAAGGGTCAGCCTACCCTTTGAAGCTTTGAAATCAAGCAATGACATCTCCCTACCTATGAAAGTCCTGAATGGCATCTTTTTCCAATATAAGGCTATGTTGTCTAAATTATTGGTTAGTGTAGCTACCTTCATCAATTACCTTAGCCAGATCTAGATAACTTCCTGTAGTTTCTACATTGCCACTTGCAACCTCACCTGGCACTTTTATGTGGCGGAGACCACTTCTTAAACTTCATGAGTTTCTCTGGTAGCTTCAAACTTTTCTTTGGCAGCTTTTTCACCTCTCAGACTTCATAGAATTAAAGAGAGGTAAGACCTTGCTCTGGAATAAGTTTGGCTTATGAAAATGTGTGGCAACTTTGATCTTCTGTTCAGACTGCTAACACTTTCTCCAAATTAGTAAACAGCTTGTTTTGCTCTCTTAACATTCTTCTGTTCACTGGAGTAGCACTTTTAATTTCCTTCAAGAACTTTTCTTTGGCATTCATAACTTGCCTAACAGCTTGATGCAAAGTGGACTAGCTTTCTTAGTGTTTGACATGCCTTCCTCACAAAGCTTAATCATTACTAGCTTTTGATTTAAAATGAATTATTTGACTCTTCACTTGAACACTTAAGGCCATTACAAGTTATTGGCCTAATTTCAATATTGTATCTCAGAGTATGCAAGCCTGAAGAGAGGGAGATAGAGGAATGACTGTTGAAGCAGTCCACACATTTTTCAGTGAAGTTTACCATCTTACATAGGTGCAGTAGAAGTGCATCAAAACAATAATAGTAGCACCAAAGATCACTGATCACAGGTCATATCATAACAAACATAATAATAATGAAGAAGTTTTATCAAAATGTGACACAGACATATTAAGTTCAGTTGGAAAAATGGCACTAACAGGCTTGCTCAATGCAGGGTTGCCATAAACTGTAAAAAATGTGATATCTGCCAAGTGAAGTAAAGCTAAGTGTGATAAAATGAGGTATGGCTGAATTACATCATTTTCACATTTTCTTAACATTTTACAAGCATGTATCTGTAAGCAACTAAGATCTTTTTCCAAATATACTTGCCTGCACACCAAATATATCTGCTATGAGAAAAGTTCTGTTGTTCCATGTCTTTATAGGCAGTTAAGTGGGAATAAGCAAAAGTAAAAAGATGAGAATTTGTACTTCACAGTTTTGTTTTTGTTTGAGTCTTTGGAAAAATATTCCAAAATTTAATTTCTGCCAGAAATTTTAGTTTGTGCAGGGATCTTCACAAAGAGGTTTCAGGGAGAAAAAAGACTCACCTTAATCCTACAATGTAGGAAGTGCACCCAATCTCCTCATTATCTTTCTTTTTATTCAGGATGAGGTGGGGTGAGCTCAAGAATCAAGAATCAATGGATTATTATTCAGCATGTAAGACCATCAGCTTAATTATGATTTATGGGCATTAGAATTCCTTTGCAACAAGGAAATGAGAGTCTATAAAGGCTCATGATTACTTTAGTAAGAAGAGAAGAGGAAAAAGTACAAAAATAGTAATTTAAAATGCACTTCTCATAGCTGGCAGAGTGGCTTAAGTGGAAGAGTGCCTGCATAGCAATTGTGAGTTCAAACCCCAGTACTGCAAAAAAAACGAAAAAAGAAATGCACAATGCACTTTCCCTTGAGATCCAGAGACCAAAATGAGAAAGCACATGTAAACACTGACACTTTTATCAGTATCCAAGATATCTAATAGCTCAATCTTTACACCATGGATATAAAATTTAGCATCTCCAGATGACTGAGAGGATTGCACCATCTTTTTTTCCTATTGTATATTGTGTTGACTAATACAGAGTTTTATGACCAGTTAGCAATGTTTGTGAAGGTAATGGATCTAAATATAGATGTACTCTAGGGGATCTTGGTATTACTGGGGTATGGAGGGAGGAATTTCTTTGGTCTTGGACCAATTGCTGAGAAAGATGTTGCTGGAAGCCCATCCCAGAAGTTCTAGAGTTTCACCTGGCTGAGACTCATTGCAGAGACAGTTCTTTCTGGTAGCCCTAGAGTCTGAGCATCTCATCCATGATCCATATTTCACCTCCACCCTCAGCTTAGCATTTGCTCCTTGCTCTCTTTTATTACTGGTTTCTTAGCCTTACTGTCTGAAGTAGGGGCCTCCTGAACAAAGTCTTGATTTGACAACATAAAATATATTGCTCTTAAATATATGTTCAGGGCAAGCGTATATTCAAGAACCCCTTAAAGCCAGACTTGGCCTCAACAGATTTATCGCCAAGACTACATCCATCAAACCAACACTTCTCAAATCTTGAGGAAAGAAATAGCAAGCAATTTTGAGTTGAAAAGCTGTTTATTTTCTTTTACATGACAGATAAAACCTTGCCTTGATCCAATGATTATATAGGTGTTAGGGCCACAGTGTCAGAGGTGAAAGGCCTATAATTACACATCATTTTGACTTACTGTAAAAGCATGGGACAAAAATATGTCACTCTTCTAAAAGGCATGTCTCTTAGCCTTTCAGATATTCAACAACTTGTCATTCAAATGTAAATAGAGCATAGAGGAATAGCCAAAGGGGCAAATGTTAAATGCAGCAGAACCAGTAAAAATGACTGCTTAGTTCTGTGACTGAATTTGAATGTGCCTCAAGAATGTGGTGGGCAAAACCTTATGGTCCCCAGAGCTCCAGGCCCATGTTGTACACACACATACCTTCTCACAGTGATTCACCACCCACCATGTGGGTACTGTGTGTTTAGGGATTTTGCAGATATAATTAAGATGCCTGATTAGTTGACCTTAAAATAAGGAGATTAACCAGCTGATTTAATCATATGAACCCATTATGTATTGGTCAAGAGGTCAGAAAGGAAAGTCAGAGATTAGAAGCGTGAGAGGGTTTCTGTGCTCTAGAAGTATTTTAGAGGTCTGAAAGAAAGTGAACATATATGTGAACTGCCTACAGCACCTATCAAGGAACTTCAGACAGCCTGAAAGGGAAATAATAACTTCAACTCTATATCTGTAAAGAATTTGGATTTCTGCCACCAACCTGTGAACCTAGATACTCATAGGGTCCCATGGAAACCAAGAACCACATCCTGGCCACCACTTTGGTTTCAGCATGGTGAGACCCTATGCAGATTATCCAGTTGTCCTGTGACATGAAATAAATTTGTGGCTTTTTAAATTTGCTGAGTTCATGTAGTTTGTTGCACAATTGAAACCTAAAGTTACAGTGAATAATTTCTGGTATCAGACTCATAATTGGTGGCATGCTAGATCAAATTATGTCCCCAGTCTGGATTTTCAGGAAGCAGTAAGAGGCTATCTGTTTAAATAGCGTTTATCTTTATGTTCCTCCCTTTGCTTTTACTGGTAGTTCCCTTGGAGAATTTTAATATAAATTTTTAGTTGTTTGTTTTATTTTCTGTTTTCTAGATTAATCATTCCACTCCCAAAATAGTATTTAAAAAAATTACAGCACTGTTTTAATGTGCCAGCATTATACTAAGTGCTTTATATGAAGTGTTGTAGTTAATCCTCTCAGGAACCCCATTACAGATGAGATAACTGAGGACTGGAACAATGAAGAGTTTGCCCAAGGAAGTTCTCAAGTGATGAACAAGTACTGGCTGCCTAAGGCTTGTTAGTGACTGGGAATGTATATTGTTACAGATGTGTTCTTAGCATCTGGTATAGTTTATGATGCTAGAGTTCTACCAAAGGTCCATGTGTTAGAGGATTAGTTCCCAGCTTGATGCTATTGGGAGGTGGTAGAAATGCTAATAGGTTGGGCTTAGTGGGAGGCTTTGGACTTTAGGAGTGTGCCCTCAGAAGGGATTGTGGGACTTTGTTCTCTCCCTCTCTCTTTACATTTCCTGGCCATGGGGTGAGTGGGCTCCTCTGTGGCTTTGTCTCCCATCATGATGTACTCTTCTGTTACAGGCCTACAGCAGCAGAGCCAATCATCCACAGACTAAAACCTCCAAAACAGCCAAAATAAGCATTTACTCTTTCTAACTTGATGGTCTCAGGTATTTTGTTAGAGTAATGGAAAGTTATCATGGAGGCTATCTTCAAAATATTCAGGTATCAAATTAGAAATTTTGAATTCATTTCTTGGTAATTCCTTAGTTGAATATCCATAATTAACTTATTGGTTTCCTAGTCTTTTAGCTGAAATTGTATCACTTATCACTCTGATAGCAATTCATATATTAATCCAGGACAAGAAACTCATTTTGACTTGCTGTATTCACACTCTTCCTTGACTTTACACCAATCTTTATCCTGAGTTTAAGGTATTCTGAACCTCAGGCTATATTTCTCAAACATAATAGAATATTTTACCTATCTGTTCCCAGACACTGCAGTCCAAACACATGTCTCAAATGAACCTATTATTTCCCTCCAACCTATTTCTCCTCCTCTACTTCCTGTCTCTACTAACAGTATTTCCAATTCATCAGCTGGCCTAGCTAGAAACCATGGAATTAGATGAATCCCTGCTTGCATTTATTCTTGACTTCTGATCTGTTAACAAGTCCTGGTTATTTTAATCTTTTCATGCTCTCCCCTACCTTCCCATACTATTGATTTTGTCCAGCTTTCATTTGTCAGGTAGTTTGTTATAATAGTTTCCCAATTTCTTTTTGCTTCCAGGAAACCCCTATCTTCTGTTCTCTACTATAATGAGAATTACCTTAAAACATGACCCTGCTTAAAACCCTTCAGAATCCTTGCTGCACAGAAGATGAACCCCAGACTCTGGCAGAGTATGAAATGCCTTTCATTAATTCACCTTCATATCTTCATCTTCTACTTACTGACTTCTGTTCCACACACCTCAGATTTCTGACACTCTTAATTACCAAATTGTCCCTAAAGGCTATTCATGTCTTTCCCCAGGCTAGTCCTTTAGGCTAGAATATCCTTCTGCTCCTGCTTCTTAGGAGAAATCCCAATTGTCCTTCAACACCAGCCCAAATGTCACCCCTCCTGTGAAGCCCTCCCTGAAAAGATTCCATGCTGGCACTCTTTAGGACTATGCAACCATTAACTTTATACTGACATCTATCATTACTTTGAGAAGATTGTCTGGTAATTGTTTATGCACCTGCCCCTCCCTACAAATTGTGAACTCCTATATTTTCAAATGATATAACATTAATTTACAGTAAAGTAAGAATACTTTGGTTGGGTGTGGTATCTCAAACCTGTAATCCTAGATACTCGGAGGCAGCAATCAGGAGGATCAAATTTCAAGGCCTGCCAGGCAAAAAGTTAGTGAGGTGCCATCTCATCAAATAAAAACTAAGTATGGTGGTCCATGCCTGCCATCCTAGCTCTGTAGGAAGAATAAGTATGAGGATCCCAGTCCAGGCTGGACTGGTCATAAAGCTAGACACTATCTCAAAAGTAACCAAAGCAAAAAGAGCTGGGGGCATGGCTCAAACAGTAGAGTGCCTGCCCTAGCAAGTACAAGGCCCCAAATTCAAATCCCAGGACTGCTAAAAAAAAGAAAAAAGAAAAATTATTGTATTTTGTAGTACCTGAAAGTTTCTTAACTAACTGATATATTTTAGAAGTACAAAGAGTACACATAAATATGCATCTGTCTTCATTGTGAATTATTAAATAGTTTGGCATACCTACAAAAATGTCAGTTTGCTACTTTCAGTACCTCATTTGAATTATAACATTTAGAACATTCTAATTTTTTAAAATCATTGTCATTGATTTTTATATACAAAATGGAAAAAAAAACCATTGAGATAATATGTTTACTCTTTTGCAGTTTCACTTCTAGATGATTTTGTCAAAATTTGAAAAACAGATGTATTGATTAGATTTTCCCTACTTTTCTTTCAAATCGTTGCAATCAATTTGATAATGTTAAGCACAATTCCTTATCAATTTGAGAATTAAATTTCAGGGGCTGACCTTATTCTCAGGATGCTGAGAATAAGTTGACAACATTTCCAGGTAATCAAGCCCAATAAAAATGTAGTATTTCAAGCCGCTATCATTTGAATATGGTTTGTGACCCACAAAGCTCTATATTCTCACTCTGTCCCCATTGTGTGGTACCAATAGGGTGGAAACTTAATCAGACTGTAGTGTTTAACTGTGGGGCCTTTGGGAGGTGATTAATGTTAGATATGATTTTGGGGGAAAATATCCCCCTAATTGAATCCTGGTGGCTTTATAAGAAGACAATGACCATAAGAAATACAGATATATACATGTACTCCCTATCTCTTGCCATGTAGCACCCTGTGCTGCCTCAGGACTCTGCCAGCAAGAAGGGCATCAGCAGACACAGTCTTTGGTCCATGTACCTCCAGAACTGTGAGCCAAAATAAACTTTTCTTTATAAAAATAAATACACAAATAAAAATGTAGTATTTGAATTGTGATGTGCACAATAAATCAGCTTCATAGGTACATTTCAAGAATTTAAATGTCCTATTACTGAATAAGAAAAAAGTAACCTGGAAAGTCTAAATCTTAATCACCTTAATGTGGCATTTCTTTGCATATGTCCTCCAGATCACACCATCAAGAGTTCATTATCAAATAAATTAGGACAATATTAAATTAAAAAGCAAAGCAAAACCTCTGCCAGGACTTCCCTGAGTCTTCAATATGCTAACCTGTGATGTGATTCTCATTAGAGAAAGACACATGTTAAGCAGGATGTCCCCAAAACATAAACTGTGAATTCTTTTATCACAGATCAGCTACTGGCATTTACATTTGAAAAACAACTTTGGATACACTGACTTAAACAGTGTTTGTTTTCCCATAGAACTCTTTCTTAAATATGTGAGCACAGTTCTCTAAACCACATCTCAATCTTTTAATGGGTGTGTTGTTTCATCTGCTCTGCTTAGTTAAATGTTAGAAATAAATAATTATCAGCTGTTTGTTTTATAACAGTCTCTTGGAAAGTGTTTATTTGTAGATGCATATGCATAGTCATGTAACTTGTTTTCAATAAATAATTAATTTTTAAAAAATTCTGAGCTCCTCAAGAAAAGGACTGTGCTTTGTTTTCCTTCATCTTTCTAATTCCCAGCATCAAATATGCAAGACACTTGGTTGATCCCCTTGATAAATATTTGACAAATCAGTGAATAAAGGACTGAACAAATGAGTTTGGTACCTGTATTGTATCACAGTGGTGCCAAAGTTTGATTCTTAGCTCAAAGCTGCTAGCAGCAGCGTCACCTGAGAAAAAAAATTCAAAATGAAAAATCTCAGTCCTTAGGCAGATTATTACTGATTAGGAAGCCCACCTCTCTATTTTAACAAGCCCTTCAGAGTGAACACAAGGTTCAATGAACCTTAAGTATAGCTGAACCTGACTGTGCTTTATGATCTTTTGTGTGTATGTATGTGTGTGCATGTTTTATTATGAATAGACTGATATCTGCAATGATAAGGATCAGACAGTACAGTATTGAGTACTGCTTTTCTCATTTAAGATCATGTCCTATGCATTGTTCTGGCTACAAGTAAAATAACTACTTGAAATATTTTGAAATTATTTGTTCTGTGTTTTTTTTCACTGAGAAGCAAAGTTGATTTAATGAAATGTACAGGGGAAAGCTAATTTATAGACTTTTTACAGGATAAAATAGGGAATAAATATAAGAGAGCTTGGAATTTAAAAAACAAAAAACAAAAAATGATCTCAGATACTATAGGCTCATATGTAGCAGTTCTCTTGTAGGGGGCTTTCTAAAACCACAATGAGCCTATTGCAGGAGAAAGATTTAAAATGAGTAGATATTTTACTTTTGACCTGTTTTCTGGAAGGTGTTCCAAGTGTGCCCTCATAAACTTCAAATCAGAGGTTTGTTTCGAATCCGGATTTGTTCTGGAATGACCTAGTGCTATTTTCCTGTCCTCTAGTATCATTTGGTTAGCAGTGTTTACTGAGATATCTCTGACCATCCCATGCACAGAACATCTCAATTATAATGGAATAGAGTGGAATAAGCATCTATCTGACTGAAACCCTGAGACCCAGATTCTAATCTGAGTTTTTCCACAAGTCACTAATAATAGGCTCTTGGGCAAATCATTACCATTTTAGAACATAAATTTTACCCTCTGTAAAGTCAGATTATCAGACTAGATAATTTCTGAATGCCTTTTCAGCCTTAAGATTCTCTCTCTCCATAATCTTTGTTTAAATAAGATGTCCTGTCTTTGATTCTAAGGAGCAGAGATAGTAATGAGGAATTGACAGGGAAAAAATGGAAAAAGCACTCCCTGCAGTAATCATGTGAAGCTGCTACAGAAGATCAGACCATTACTCCATGGAGTCCACCCCTAGCATCTTGCCACTGCAAATGTCTGATCCTTCACAGGATTCAGCAACCTCTCATCCCAATTAGTACACCTGGCCAACCAAACAATTATGCAAGGAAGGAGGAGGTCTTTCCTGACCCTTCTGTGATCAGATGAAGGTCTGAAGCATGAAATGTGATTAAACTCTCCTGGCCTACAAAACTGCCCAGGTGCTCAAAAAATGTGGGAAGTTAAATAAAAGGTTGGGATTAGTGGTAGTGGTGGTGGTGAGTGTGTGTGTGTGTGTGTGTGTGTGTGTGTGTGTGTGGTTTCACCCTTCATAATATGGGCTTAGTGATGTGAATTAAATTAAACACTTTATGTTATGCAGGCTGTGCCTAGAATAACAAGAAGCTTCAGGAAAGGAAAAGATGCTATCAGTGAGTGGGCAAACCAAACCAGTAAAAACGCACATTCTGTCCTATGCTTGGAAGTATTTGAAGTATATTTTTGAACAACAGTGTGTGGTTACATGTAAAGCAAAGAGGACATGGTAATGCCCAGTGAGTGACTTTATCACTGTAATGGACACCACAGAAGTGGTCATTAAGCCTGGGACCAGGATTTGTAGCCAAAGCCCTAGATTCTAATCATGCTGTCCCAAGGTTTCCAGAACTGCAAGAAAGTTGAGCTCATTTACTTCAAGGAAACTATAATTTTCAAGTATCTAAATACATTATATTAACAAACAGCTCAACATACATTTATTAGCTTTTGTTATATGCCAGTGTTAAATAATTAGTTGGGAGACCATTAGGCTGGGACAGCACCAGTACCTTTAGTTCTACATGAGGAAACTGAAAGCAAATGGTCATATCCTAAAAAAAGGAAGCTTTACTAGTCATTAATTGTGAACTAACTTCTAATGATGGTTTTTACAATCAGAAACTGCCAACTAACCTGTACAGACTTTATCAGCCAAGAGTACTGCCAGTTAACTTCTAACTAGGGACTTTACTAATAAGGAATGGCCAACTGAAATCTAACTAGGAACTTTCCACTTTTATCAAATATTTTATTTGTCTTTCTTCTCTGAACACTTTATGAAGTTTGCCATTCTAGGCCCTTCAGTAGGGCCCAAGCCACTTGTGGTTTGGTGCTGCTTGATTCATGAATCTCCATCTGCTCAAATAAACTCTTTAAAAAAAGTTTAATGCGGCTAAATTTTCTCTTAATCAGGCACTCTGCTAATTGTGGCAGAGTATTGTAGGGTCCCTGCTGCAATAAGCTGAAAGTCTAATTGGGGAGACAGTTACTAAAAAAATATAATTGTGATATAGATAAAGATTATGCACTGGGTTCCTAGAAGCAAAGAGAAGAAATATTTTAGCCCTAAAACAAGAACAAAAATCAAATCTGACATTTAACCCAGAGCAAAGCCCAGTCATCAGTGGGACAAACTTTTGACCTGTGTGCCCACCCATTAGGAGGATGAGTGAAGCAGACATATGTCACAGGAAGGGCTACCAACAGTCCAGGCATGTCATTGGACAGAATCTCTAAGTCAGCATTTTCAGAGTTCCTTGACTTGGGGTTACTTTAAGGAGCATGCTGTGCAGCCATGCTTAGAACTGTGTGACAGAGAACTGCAAAATGCCTGTCAAAACCCTTGACAAGTGAAAGACAGGCAAATTGGGAAGGAGGCTCAGTCTCCATTCTCGCCAGCCTGCGAACACCTGTTACTGACAGAGCAAGCTGAGAGACACATTTGGCACGTGTTGGCAGCGCCAGCAGATTCAGTCCCTCTTCATGATTTCGTGAAAGCATGCTCTTTTTGCTGTGGCTTCTGCCACACAAGCCCATTTCCATTTCCTTTTCTGTGTAGTGACTAGAAGTGAGAAGCAGAGGTAAGTTAACTCTGTAGAGTTTATCCCGTGGCTGAATGTGGAGATGCTGAAAATTTTCACAACATTCTTAAAGAAAATCATCCCTTTTGAATCAAGGCAGTTTCCTTCATTTATATGCTCAACTTTATGGTAACTCAGGAAACTAGGCAGGGCATTTCGCATAGCTCATGTTTTATAGATAAAGACGGGAAGGCAGTATCAGATGGTAAGGGACTACACAGTCATCCAGGAAGCAGCAGATTTGATCACATGAACTCAGGCATTTGGCACTACTGTGGGAGATTGTCTCCACCCTGGCTTTCAAAGAATTAAAGAGGATGTGTCTGTTCTCCCACAGACTTCTGAGTAGGAAGCAGTTCAGGTTTGCTTTTCCTAAATGAAGAAAAATTCAATTTGTCTCCCTCAGAAGGAAGCACATTGATTGTTTTTAGAGGTTCAGAAGAGCTAAAGCAATGCAGGCAAAAAGGGATGATGCTGGAATCAGCCAGTTGGAAGCCATTTGTCCCTAAACAAGTTACCTTTTCTGAGCCTTGGCTTTCTAATTTATCAACTGCAGATGGTGGTACCCACCAGGCTGTGAGGAGGACTAGTTTATAGGTAGTGACTGTGATGAATTAGGCAACCAATTAAAGATCACCATCATCATCATGTTAATAGTATAAATAATTTGTCACCTGTTCTTTTGGCAGGATTGAGAGCCCAGAGTCTGGACTTATGGAGGAGATAATATACTAGTGTCTGAGACTGAGAGTTTAAGTTCACATCATACATTACAGACAGAGTCCAGGAAGGCAGAATTCTTTTTGAAAAAATTAAAATCACATTGAGGCTGGTCATGGTGGTACACATGTGTAATAGGAGCACATGGGAGGCTGAGGCAGGAGTATTGTGAGGTTGAGGCTGGCCTGGTCTATTTCATAGCAAGACCCTGTCTCTAAAAGAAAAAGAAAAGAAAAAACCCTGCATGTTGCTAAAGTCATGTTTTTGTTTACAATTTGGTTCAGTTTAACCCAGTTTTTTACTTTAGAATGTTTTACTTAGTTAGAAATGTAACTTTAAAGGAAATAGCAAATGAAAAATTAAAAAGAAAGAAAAGGAAAAACTCTATCTAGAAAAAAAAGTTTCCTTGTGAGGGGGCTCCAGAGTTGGCACTATAAAAGTGCCAGCTGCCAGTTTGTTTTATTATTACTTGGTTTAAATATATCCATGGCTGAGGGGGAGGAGGGCAATTGACAGCAGCTTTGGCTTCCTGTGATGCTTGATGCTTATTTCTTCAAGTTGATTATGGGACTGACATGCTTTCCTTAGCCTGAATGCTAAATAAAGCCCCTGCGTTGAGTACTATCTCCTCCATTTATTGAGTGTGTGCTTCCTCATCTGAAAAACAGGAATGGTTGTACCTGTCTTGTCCATCTCCCAATTTTTTTTAAATGTAGAGCAAATAAGATAGGTGGCTATATGTCTTTGAAACTGTTTGAAACACCCACCAGGGTTACTACTTCTCTCATCCAGTTATAATTTTCAAAAGTGTGCAGTGTAAGTCATAAAATGGAGTTACGTATATAGTGGTACCATTAGGAAATCCCAAATAATTTTCTGTGTACTACTGGACATTGTTTCTCCTTTGCAATCAGTTTAGTTTCTAAAAACACCAGTATGATACTAATCCTTGAATAAATACCATGATCTCTTGGTATTTTCTTTCCAATAAACAACTCTTGCTCAGTAAGACTTACAGCTTTGAATCCTTTGACTCCAAATCACAGGCCTGCTCCTTACTTGTTCCTGATATTTCACGTATTGTTTCTATGGCTCCTTTCCCCTTTCCTTTATCTTTGACTTGAAACATGGCAGCTCTTTCCGTGACAATTCGAGTCCTAGCCTTCAATGACATAATCAGTAGCTCCTTCTCTTGACAATTAGAATCAAATGACACATCTACCTGGGGGTGGCAGGCTGCGATGTAGTCCAAGCATGCATTCATGGTATTTCACTTACTCTGTAAAGCCACCTGTGATCTTGACACCAGCTGATGCTAATAGTATTTCTCTAACTCAACTCTCTTCCAGAGTCAAAGGCTCCAAAGAAACTCTAGCTAATATTCTCTTTATATTTGAGCTTTACTTGGAATATCGTATCTAGTTGATGGTTTTTATTTTTATTCTATACTTCAGAAAATTCTGCTGATTTTAATTTACTATTAGGTCTTGTACTCAAGAGTTTTCTCCTACTGAATTTAGCTTTCACTTATTTCCTTGAATACACACACATACATGCACACACACACACATATATATACATTGAAAAAATACTGACATAATAAGCTAATTTGTGCCAAGACTTATTAAACCATTAATAAGTCATCTATATACAGCAACAGGAAGCAAAAACTAGGAAGAAGTTTAGGTTTCAAGTCATATGTCCACCAAAGGTGACTTTGGATAAGTCAATGATAATGGTTTTACATCTCTAGATCCAAACCTTTCTGACCTCCAGACTCATATACTCAGTTGTCTCTTGACAGCACGCTTAAGGTCTTGAGTTTAAAGTGTCTAAAATTTAATTCCTGACTTTTCTTTGTAACTGACAAATATGTTTTGTTTCTTTGTCTCTATCTTAAGAAGTAGCATCTCTGTCTTCCCAGGTACTCAGGTCAGAAGTCTGGGAATTGTTTTATGTTTTTTTTCTCTCATACTTCACACTCAGGCCCTTAGCAAATCCTATTAGCTCTAGCTTTAGAATACTCTTAAAATCTTATCCCAATCACCACCAACTATCTTATTTCAAGCCATCCCTAGCCTTTGCTATGGCTATTATAATCCTCTCCCAATTAGTTCTTCTGCTTCCTTTCTTGCTCCCCCTATAACTTCAGTCTATATAGCAGCCAGAATGATCAATTCAAATTTGAATTGGATCCTGTTACCCTAAAACCTGTCAATTGTCAATCTTTTCCTATCACATTTAGAATAGATCCCAGACTTCTTATCTCAGCCTTGGAGGCCTTCCATGTTTGAATCCCGAATACTTCTCTGATCACATATCACACATTTTCCTTCTTGCTCAAAGAGTTCCAAATATACTTCTTGCTTTGTCTGAAACACATAGCATCCTCTCCTTCAGAGTTTCTTACTTACCAATTCTTTGGCCTGGAGCTCCTCCCCTGAATTCTCCATGGTACTCACTCCTTACATAAGTCAAATGTCTGCTTATACTCCTTCAGAGGGTTTTCCATCATATCCAGAAGAGCTTCCCCTTCCAATCCTGTTACTCTGCTTCTTTACTGTATTACCTGACATTCAGCTCAAACATATACACACACTTAATTTTCAATTAAATGTAACTCTCATGACGACAGAAGAAGTGTGTTTTGTTAACGATTTTATTGATAATACCTATATTAGTGCCAGATATTCAGTAAGAGCTCATAATTGCCAATGGATGAAAACATGCAGGCTCTGGCTGTTTATTTATTTTTTTTGTTTTTACATTCTAATCAGCTTTATTTAATCATTCCACATTGTTTTAGGACTGTTTCTTATAAAACACAGGTTTCAATCAGACAAACTCTAAGATTGCCATAAGCTTTAAAAGAACTTGATTCCTTACAGGTTTTTTTGTTTGTTTATTTTATGATTTTTGCTTTACTATCTACAGAAAAACAATTGTGGCAGGAAACAGCATAGAAACAATGAGTTGGACCAAATGGCCAATCTTACTATAACTTTCAAAGACTTGATCCAAATTTTTTTCTGATTAAAATTCTTATTCCCTAGGATTTATATAGCCATACAAAGTAAGTGGTATAACTAATGCCATGGATAAAGGAAATTTGGGATTGTGAAATTAAAGAAACCAAGATCCAGGTAAGAGCTGGAAGCTCAGGGCTGCTCATTGCATTTTCAAGGCCTATGTGACCACATAGGCAAAGCCCTCCCCCAAATTGTTCTGTTTGGGGTCCTAATTTGTAGGTCTTGCCCAAGCAGTATGTTGTAATTAAATTGAGAAATCCGATGCTGATTACCTGTTCCAACATATCCTTTGGATCTAAAGATTCATCTATTGGAATGATTAATTGAGATAATAAAATAGCTTCATGTAAAAATCCATTTGTGTGATTAAGTTGGCGTGGGAGACACACACACACACAGATAGAGAGAGAGAGATTTTTTTCATAATGTCCCTTGCAGCAATTCCTTTTTGGCTATTTCTCAGCATGAAGAAGTATGAGTCAATTTAGACTGTCCTTTTACTAACAAACAAGAGGTGGTATAGTTCACTTTTAAACATTCTTAATCAGTACTCACATAAGATACAGAGAATGTACAAATTGTTCATTAACTTGAAACACAACCACTATGCAATAAATGTCCGTAGGGTCTAGAGTTTTGGAGTGACTATCCACATTCCAAGGTTACCCCCATGTCAGTCTTAGTTACTAGAACTTACACTCCTCTCTATGATCATGGCTTACTTGGCCCCTTTGCCTTTCTCTCCCGGGCTTTCTTCATCTTCTCAAGACTCAGTTACTTGGGAAAGCATCTGAAAATAAGGAGTACTTAAGGTCTGAAAATGGAGGATTGGTAAGACAAATAAATAGTTTATGTTGTCAAAATAAATCTCTTTTTTGCATTACTAGAGTTTCTGCTCCTTTTGTCATATGATCTATACTACCACCTTTCCTCTTTCACTATCCTGATTTTGCTGTGGCTAATCCCCAAGAAGGGAGGAAAATGGGAGAAAGAGCCCAGTTTTCCCCATCATAATTAATAAAATAATATGGAGACAGGTATAGAGAGATCTTGCTCTAGAGATCATTTCCAGGGAAAAGCAAGGAAAGAATAGTAAGCAACAATAACAAAAAGTTGTTAGAGCTGCTAAAAGAATACATTGTTAGATACCACTCTTGGGGATATACCCAAAAGACTGTGACACAGGTTACTCCAGAGGCACCTGCACACCTATGTTTATTGCAGCACTATTCACAATAGCCAAGTTATGGAAACAGCCAAGATGCCCCACCACTGACGAATGGATTAAGAAAATGTGGTATCTATACACAATGGAATTTTATGCAGCCATGAAGAAGAACGAAATGTTATCATTTGCTGGTAAATGGATGGAATTGGAGAACATCATTCTGAGTGAGGTTAGCCTGGCCCAAAAGACCAAAAATCATATGTTCTCCCTCATATGTGGACATTAGATCAAGGGCAAACGCAACAAGGGGATTGGACTTTGAGCACATGATAAAAGCTTTAGCATACAAGGGAGAGGTGAGGATAGGTAAGACACCTAAAAAATTAGCTAGCATTTGTTGCCCTTAACGCAGAGAAACTAAAGCAGATACCTTAAAAGCAACTGAGGCCAATAGGAAAAGGGGACCAGGAACTAGAGAAAAGGTGAGATCAAAAAGAATTAACCTAGAAGGTAACACACATGCACAGGAAATCAATGTGAGTCAATGCCCTGTATAGCTATCCTTATCTCAACCAGCAAAAACCCTTGTTCCTTCCTATTATTGCCTATACTCTCTCTACAACAAAATTAGAAATAAGGGCAAAATAGTTTCTGCTGGGTATTGAGTGGATGGGGGGGAGAGGGAGGGGGCGGAGTGGGTGGTAAGGGAGGGGGTGGGGGCAGGGGGGAGAAATGACCCAAGCCTTGTATGCACATATGAATAATAAAAGAAAAAAAAAACCTAAAAAAAAAAAGAATACATTGTTAGAATCCAACATCCTCTTTCTCATACTAAGATCTAT
The DNA here is from genome assembly GCF_047511655.1 of Castor canadensis. Classification (NCBI taxonomy): domain Eukaryota; kingdom Metazoa; phylum Chordata; class Mammalia; order Rodentia; family Castoridae; genus Castor; species Castor canadensis. The sequence goes on from NC_133398.1 coordinate 63,605,787, forward strand.
AATACATGTATAAATTTAAATTTTGTGTACCTGGGGATGTCAAAATACCTGGATTTGTTTTAGCAAGTTATAAGTAAGATGAATGTATAGCAAATGAAAAGGTTAGATTAGGCTTTGGGACCTAGGTTATCCAAATTAAAGCCAAGTTTAAACCTTAGGTTCATAAGGTATATTGCTGCAAACTAAAAGGAAAAATCCACCCACACAGCTGAGCACCTGAGATCAGAATGTGCAAACCATTGTGCTCAGCATTCCATCTGTAGTCCTGAAATATAATGTCAAGCAGAGGGGTGAGCCATAAAATGTGAAGTCAAAAGGCTGACTGAGTTGTCAATGGAAGGTTCATTACTAACTCTGATGTGCTCCTTGGCATTTATCCAGACAATCTGAGGCTATAACATTAACATGTGTTTCTTTATGGGAATCTGAGTCTTGCCACTTCCCCAGAAAGAAATGGGAGGGGAGAAAGCCTAAAGCATTCCATTTTTTTCTGTAGTTTCTCTTAAAGTTCAGGAATAGTTCTAGTTGTATATGAATGATACCCTAAAAAATAAAAAGGTAGGATTTTTTTGTGTTTCATTCATATATTTATAATGATAACTATGTATCATAGTTTTCAGATACTTATCAAATAAATCTGCATGTGCATCTCCAAAAAGATTCAAATGACTACTTAAGTGACTGGGCAAAGGGTGAATTATTTCCTAATCCCACTAAGGGTTATTAAATTTAAAGGAAATAAAAAGAGAGAGAAAATGGCCTTTCTGCTTTTTATAGCAGAAGTAATCCAATGGACTTTTCCAGTTGAGAAGAGCAACTTCTAAACATATATCTAAGCACATATCTGTATCCAAGGTTTGGACTGCTTTTTGACAACACAGGACATAAATCCTGCTTAGGGAATAATTGCCTGGGATGATGCCAAGTTACCAGGTCATTCAAATCGATGCTGTGTGCTATTGCACACTTAAAATTATTTACACTGCTCTTATCCTAACTACAATCTGTTTTCTCTCACTAATGCAGTGGAGAGCAATTTACTCCAGAATACCAAAGTCCTTCTGATTTCATTTTTGCTCCCACATCTGCTGCTGTGAACGCAACTCCTGGAAATAACACCAAATAAAGAGGCACATGGAAGTTTTGGGGAAAGTGAATTTTAGAGTAAATGTCAAGGAAAATTTCAAATTTCTGTTTCTGACACTTTGTTCTAATTAACTTTAATGGTTAGTTGCAGTTGTTCCATTTTCCCTCCCCCCATCCCCTTTCCTTTCATTTGAAATGAGGCTGTGGTCTGTAGCTCATGCTAGTTATACCACTGAAATCCTGGGTTGTTTGTGAAAGGAGAATTTAGATTAGCAGACTTGAAATGATTCACAAACCCTGGAAGACACCAAACGTCAATATTTTGCTTAAATCTCAAGTGCTTTAGTATTAGCCCTTCATGATTCTTATATCTATCTAAAAAGCTATTGAAAGTTCATAGTTTTATTTTTTATAAACTCAAAGGTAGTTAGAAATTGAGGAACAGAGTAACTAGTGGGTAATTAAGTAACTCTCCTATTATTGTAAGCCAAGATCTGAGATATGATCTGTCTTTTCTGGAATTCCACAGTGGGTATCTGTGAACTAGAGACATGCCAGAGATTTAGACATGATTGACTCCACCTTCTAGAGCTTTTTATCATGAAGGAACAGGAGTCTTCCTGTAGCAGTTTTTAGTTGCCTGTCCCAAGTCTACCTTTTTTCTTCTCTATTTATAATGCAGTAACTTATTCTTATTAGGCTTCAGGGAGCACATAGTGAATATTGACTATTCTAAATGAAGGAGAAAAATCCTGTTTCTCTTGAACTAATTGGTTTAGGGGTGAACATGTGATCTAGTTTTGTCAATCTGCCCAGAAGCTTTTCAGAGAAATTTCCTTAGTACTAAAAGAAACATACAGGTAAAGATGGTTGGCTAATGTATCTGTAGCTGATGGTTATTTGGATTAACAATGAGGACAACAATGAAAGAGGCATGGAAGAGGCAGAGAGACGGCTCAAAACCGGAACAGGGTTTATTGTTGAGGCAGGAGCCCTGTGGAGGCTCTTCCCAGCGAGAGAGCTACAGCCTACTGCTACACACAGGCTTGGGCTAGATATAGAAGGCTAGTTGAAAAGTACCAGGAAGGTCACGAAGGAATACCGTTGCTGGGCAACCAAGAAAAATAAGTTGTAGTTAGGTTATTGTCTGCTCAACTGTCCTTGGCATCCATCTGGAGATAAAGGTTAACAACCGTCCATTTGACAGTCTTTGGGGTTGAGTGGGGAGTTTCCAGTAAGCCACCTGCAAGGGGGAGGGGATCTGGTCCTAACATGGCTGTCCTTAGTGCTAACCCCAACAATGACACTATTGTGGACATCTTGTGATGGTGGAGAGAATCAGTGTGAGGACAAGCCAATAAGCTGTGGGTAGCAGAGCACAAATACAGAAAGCCCCATTGTCCCTGGATGACACTGCTAACCTAACAAAAACCGTTCTATTAAAACCTCCTGGAGTGGCAGAACCTCAGCTGATCAGGAAAATGTTGAGGTCAATAAACTTCCTGTGGGGCTGAAGAACCTTTGTAAAAAAAAAAAAATTATTGACTTGAGTTTCAACAGGTCCATGCCCAACCTCTTTAACTCCATCATGAATGATTTGTGACCAATTTCTGAGGACAGGAAGCTGTGACCAAATGAGAACCACATTACTTCAAACTGTGGCAAGACACTGAGGGCAGAAGATGGAGCTGTTTAAAACCTCACACAGCCACAGAGGCAGTTGGAAGTAGAAAACCACAACATCTGGAGAGCTGCCTCCATCAGCAGTGAAGTAGCAGAAATCACACTCTGACACCAGTGATAGTGTCAGAGCAACAGTACTGTAAAGCCCAAAACTGATGGAGTCACCTAGGAAATTACATGCTTACACAAGTGAGGTACCTTCTGGAGAATTCCTGGATGCTCCTGGAGGAATTCGGGGGCCCAGCAAGTTATTCTACATTCTATTATTGACTTCATTGCATCCTCTGACTATTGTGACAAGGGAAAAACTAGAGTGTCTGCAAGTGAATACTTAACTTGACTTTGACTAGGATAGAGAACTGGTGTGTGGGGAGAAACTACTTAGTAGCTAGCAAGCCAAAATAACTTGTTTAATGGTAGATTGGTAAGTCATCTGTTTGCATGCCTTCATTTGTTAAATGGAGTTTATTAAGGTTGCCTACTCCTAACACCATAAATGAATACATGTCAGAATTAGATAGGCTACCCATTTGAAATCTTATACAATTTAACATTGTGAAATTTGAAACATTAGTATGCCTATGATTCACCTAGAGCCCTTGTTAAAGTTTCTGAATTTTGGAGTCTACAAATTCTTACAATGGGACCTAGGAATCTGTATTTTAACAAGTTTCCCAGGTGACTCCAATATTGGTGACCCGTCTATGGACCATACTTTAAGAAACTCTGCTCTAAGAATTCTTTATTAAAGTACAGATGTTATAAATAAAAATATGTAGTTTTCTCCTCCAAGAAAGCTTTGCATTTGAAAAATTGTTCTACTGTTAGGAATGAGATTGATACACAATAGTCCTCTTGGGATCTACAAATAGTTCATGAGTTGTGATTTAGCCACCCAAGAGCTATTGTATTGCTTCATTTTTCTTCATAGAAGTTCCTTAAACCTTATGGAAGGCATTTGTTGTTGTTGAGGAAGGAGGACATAACAAGAAATAAGAAAGACAGCACTCTCACTTCATATTTCCTTGCTCACTGCAAGTAGAAGTGTAAAAGACTAAGTAGTAAAGTATTGATTTGTGATTTTCTAAGAGTTAAGATTGCTATTCATTTTTGCATTTGCAGTGCCCCACCCATGATATTGTCTTACTGACTACCTTGGACCTAATAGGCTCTTGCTAAATATTTGTCAAATGTTAGTGGATTTGGGGCAGTTTCTGGTCTGAACTAACAATAATAGATATGTCCTAAATTCTTCATTCTATGAGGACAGAAACTTTTTATTTACCTAATCATGGGTATACCTGACACTAAAAAATGTTTATTTAGTGCCTGAATGAGTGTATAAAGGTATATGTATATTTACCCTACAACTTACAATAATTTTTTCATGACATTAAGTTTCCAAAATAGTATTTTAGCAATGAAATTTTCCATTCAAAGGAGAATTCAGGATCCCTGTAGATAAGACAGATAAAAGCAAAGTTGAGAAACTAGGAATTGGAGACTCTTCCCATTTGCTTCCCCATCATTTTTCAACAATAAATAGCTCCTTAACCAATTTACTTGCAGTTAGTTTAAAACCTTTGGTCTACAGAATCTTCACAAGGTTCTCATGTAGACTTTCAAACTTCTGGATTTTATACTTTAATATCATGGATTATTAAAAAGCTGATTTTTGTGTGCTCAATCTTTTAGTAATAAGCAGGAAATATTTTCTTCACAAGTGACACACATTTTAATCTTCTAACCATAGGATATGCATAGCTTGTGCCTTCTTTCATTATAAAATCTAAAATAAAAAAAATTGTGAATATGTAATTGATGACATAGTTATTCTAACATTTCTTTTAAATTTATCCTAAAAATTACTTATTAATAGTAGACTATAATAATATATAACCCCACAATAACCCAATACGGTTGATGTAGCAGCCAGCCACCAACATGGCGTACAGAGATCCTTGCCTCCTGGTATTCTCACCTTTGTGTAATTGCCATCCACACTAAATAAGACTACCTATACAACCAATAGAATATTGTAGAATCAGAGGAGGTGTGACTTCTGAGGATAAATTATAAAATAAGTTGCAATTTCTACCTTATTGTGTCTTGGATTTCTTACTCAGGAGGAAGCTAGGTGCCATGTTATAAGGATACATAAGCAGCCCTATGGAAAAGCACCATTTCACCAACCATACGAGTTAGCACATCATTTAACCCTAGTCAATCCTTAGAGGTTGAAGCCTCAGCCAGTCTCCCAAATTAAAGTTCATGCAGCAACCTAAACCACAACTATTCAGGTGAGTTGCTCTTCAGCTTTTACCTTCAGAAACCTGAAGATAAATGTTTCTGTGCTTTTTATTCCCTTAAAGCACAGAGTCTGGAGGAATTTGTTATGCAGCAAGAGTGAACTAAAATAATTGATTCAACTGCAGTCTCCCTCCCACGAATAGAAAAATTAGGTTTTAGAGAAGCTAGAAAATTAGTTCAAGATCACAATGAAAATGAATGAATGCACTTATATTAAACCTACTAGGTTCCATAGCTCCACAATATAGATATATATTTGAGAAGGGGGAAAATAAGTCATTTTTAAAGGATTCTTCGCCCTTCCCCAGCAAGAGGCATGTGTCGCCTCTTTCCACTAACCCTTGAATACTTTTAGTTTTCATAGTTAAAAAAACAGAATGCTGGTAATTTTATATGTTGCAACATAACAGACAATATTCCCACAGAGTATGCCCCTTTATCTTATGATAGATACCATGTGGAGGCCTTGACATCATTTCAAGTTTTTACATGGCTTTAAGGTAGAAGCAAAGAGCCTCAATACAATAGTCTGTAAGCTTTAAATTAATAAACATTCCACACATTAAATTCACAAATACCTGTGAAATCTTTAAGGAGGGGAGGAAGAATGATATAATTGAAAAATGAGAAATAAAAAGTGTCTATGTACGTCTATATTTACAACAGAGGCATCGATGTTTAAGTATACATGTTATCTTATGTGCTCCTTGTCCTTTGCTGCCCTCTAGATCATTACACTTACTGAATTTTTGCCTTAACAAGTACTACAAACAAAATAGGCATCTAGATGCCACATCCTGTACTTCCCACCTTTCTTTAATGTAGCCACACACTCTCACATGTCTTAGCTGTGGTTGTATGCATATACACCAATGCCTGCCACACAAGCACCACTGCCTGCACTGCACTGTGAATGTGTACCTGTGTGCATGTATGTGAAATAATTCTGCTCATATAACTTTCACTCCTCCCACTCCTCAGGAAAACTGCCATAAGATTTTTCCTTCATTTTTTTTATTCTAGAATGTTGAAAGCAGAACCCTGCTGGCTAGAGAAGGACTAAGTGGCCTACACAAAACATGAAGCTGAAATCAAAAAGCAATTAGCATGGCAGAGGACAAGTGGAAAAAGGAGCCACAATTCATATGGGCAACTTCCAGAGAGAGAGGAGGTACCCAATGCTTCTCCTGAAGAGTAAGACCTTCAGAAAGGAAATAGTGTATAGAAAAATACGGCATAATGTTTTCTCAGATCTTCTAACCACCATAGTCCTAAAATGAAAACAGATTAAATTGGGTGCTTAAGAAATATGGATTTTGGTTGAAGCTTTGCCAAGAGCTAGCTGTATAATCGTGGCAGATTTTTCCATTTCTCTGAGTTTTACTTGTCTTTCTATAAAAAATGATGGTTTGATTATAAAATCACTAAAGTCACTTCCTGCTTTAACTTATTTTATTTAAAAAATGCAGAGATCTGTAAGGAGGGAGTCACAATTTAATGAAAATTATAGAAAACAGGCTCAATAGGGAGGGAACAAGTTGAAATAACTATAGGAGTGATTAAGAGTACTTTTAGTACTCTTAATAGTTTTTCTAAATGTGAAGCTCATCTTGTCTTAATTCTCATTCCGGTCACAAGAGGAAATGAGCTTCATTTGCTGAGGTTCATTTTAAAGTAGGCCTTCTTGACCACACTAGATAATGGGGGAAGGTGTATAATCTCATCCTTTTTTTTTTTTTTTTTTTTTTTGTATTTTTGAGACAGGGTTTTGGTGTGCCCTAGCTGGCCTCAAACTCACAATATTCCTATCTCAGTTGCCTCAGTGCTAGGATTGCAGGCGCGTATCACCACATCTGGTTTATAATCTCCTCTAAAAGCCATTTCAGTGTACCTGTAATTATCTCTTGAAAATGGGCTCTTCCAACCAAAATATGCACATGGATTTTCATTGATGATTTGATTTCATGGGCAGAGTATTTGATGTAAGAGACTTAAATCCCTACTTTAGCCTTTATTTTCCTCTTTCTATTACCCATCTGCTGTTTCCCCCACTAAACCTCACAGCACTTGAGTACACAAGACAGATGATCAAAAGACAGTGACAAAACAATAAGGTAAATGTTATATGCAACAGCATGTGGGTAAATGTTTAACAGCTGGCTCTGAAGAGAGGGGAGTGTTTTTATTTGTAGTACCTGCCAATTTTCATGGTGTAAATACTCCCACTGTGACTGATTTCAAGGAAGCAATATAGCAGCAACTGACTGCAAGATTCCAGAATATCTCTAAAATTCAACTCTCATGAAGTAGTATAAACCATCTCAAGCACATCACTAGATAGGTATTAGCGAAGAAGTTTAGAGCCCAATAGTAATTCTGCCAAGAAAATGTAAGCTGTTGAGGGCTGGGGTAGTAAATAGGTTTGGAAAGATATGAGAGCATGGTAAATTTGGGACACGAGTAATTTGCTATGGTAGAGTGCTGAGTTTATGGTAGGAAACTGAGATAGAAAAGCAGTAGGGAGCGAGACTTTGAAGGGCCTGGCAGGTTGTACTAAAGAGTAAACCTTGACAACAGAAGGAAGGGGGAATGTATCAATGTGGTGGTTCATTGTAGAGTAATGATAAAAATATTTATTTTGGGAATATAGTCATGGTATAGTATGAATTATGTACATATTCTTATATTCTGAGTCCAATTTGAGCTACCTTAAGCAAAAATGATGAAATTATTATAGTAATTTCAGCTTTATGGCATTTTGTGTGGGTCTATTGAATCCCAAAGACCATTGCAATCTCAAGCACTGGAAAGATAGTATCTCTCTCTCTGAATGGTCTTCCTCTGTATCTTCAAGTTTACATTATACCTCTGCTCAGCTCTTTCAGAGGTTGCTTATATGAGGGACAATCCCTTATAAAAAGAATTCATAGAACTTGGCTAAATATTCTCAAAGGTATCTACAACACATTGCAAGAGAGAAGAAATATAAAGTAATTTCCAAGGTCTCCAAGACATTTTGTATATGACATTCAGCATGCTTAATTGCCTTTTTAAGGCTTAGTTTCTTTATGAATAACATATAAACAACAATGCTACTAACTTTACTTGGTTATTGTGAAGAATAAACTAAGCTAATGATCAGGAAAGAATTTAGCACAGTACTTGGTAAGTACAAAGTCCTAATTGAATATTTACTAACATTGTAAGTGTAATGGTACTAATTTTCAAGTTAACCATAATATAAGTAGTAAATATTTACTAAATAATTAATTTTGAAAATATAAAAAAATTAAAATGCGCCAGTTATAACCTCTAACTACAGGAAAACATATAGATCCACAATGGCCAGATGTTACATTATTAGCATTTTAGTTGAGAGTCTTCTTTTTTTTTTTTTTCATTTTTCTTTTATTATTCATATGTTCATACAAGGCTTGGTTCATTTCTCCCCCCTGCCCCCACCCCCTCCCTTACCACCCACTCCACCCCCTCCCACTCCCCCCCCTCAATACCCAGCAGAAACTATTTTGCCCTTATCTCTAATTTTGTTGTAGAGAGAGTATAAGCAATAATAGAAAGGAACAAGGGGTTTTGCTGGTTGAGATAAGGATAGCTATACAGAGCATTGACTCACATTGATTTCCTGTGCATGGGTGTTACCTTCTAGGTTAATTCTTTTTGATCTAACCTTTTCTCTAGTACCTATTCCCCTTTTCCTATTGGCCTCAGTTGCTTTAAGGTATCTGCTTTAGTTTCTCTGCATTAGGGGCAACAAATGCTAGAAGAGAAATTTTTGCAATTCTGAGTTAGAATTAAAAGGCCATTGCAGGCCATAAAGGAAATGTAAATCAAAACCACACTAAGATTCCACCTCACCCTTGTTAGGATGGCTATCATCAAGAACACCACCAACAACAAATGTTGGCGAGGATTTGGGGGGGAAAGGAACCCTCCTACACTGCTGGTGGTAATGTAAGCTAGTACAACTACTTTGGAAAACAATATGGAGGCTTCTTAAAAAACTAAACATAGATCTGCCATATGATCCGGGCATACCACTCCTAGGGATATACCCAAAGGATGCGACTCAATTTACTGCAAAAGCACCCGCACTCCCATGTTTGTTGCAACACTATTCACAGTAGCCACACTACGGAAACAGCCAAAATGCCCCACAACCAATGAATGGATCAAGAAAATGTGGTATTTACACACAATGGAATTTTACTCAGCCACAAAGAAGAATGAAATTTTGTCATTCGCAAGTAAATGGATGGAACTAGAGAACATCATCTTAAGCAAAGTTAGCCAGGATCAGAAGGCCAAAAATTGCATGCTCTCCTTCACATGCAGAATACAGACCCAAAACAAATGCAGCAAAATTATTGGACATGGGTCACACTCTAAGGGAAGAGCACACATGGGAGGAATAGTGAAAGGGAGGAAACCTAAAACTTAAATGTGGTTGATGTGCTCCCTGTTGAGGAGCAAATAAAGTAATCTTAAACTGGCAGAGGCCACTATGGAAAAGGGACCAGGAAGTAGTGAAGAGGTCTGGAAGAGATGAACCAATGTGGGTTGCAATACACATATGCATGGAAACAACGCTATGAGTCTCTCTGTATAGCTATCTTTATCCCAAACTAGCAAAAACAATATGTCTTTCTTATTATCTCCTATGCTTTCTCTTCAACAAAATCAGAGAGCAAAAGGGAGGAACAGTTTCTACCCAGAAGGTGGGGGAGTGAGGGGTGAGATGGGAAGTGGCACAAACAACATATACACATGTAAGTAAATTTAAAAACAATAAAATAAGGAGAAAGGGGGAAAAAAGGCCATTGCAGCCATTAGAAGGTAAGTAATAAGGAAATTGAATAGCTTAAAGATTTGGGATCATGGATTCATGGACATATTATTGATTAAGATAGGAATACGAGAAAAGAACATGTTTGAAGAGAGTAAAAGATATGTTTGGTCTGGGATGAAGATGTTTTGAAGGTTATGGGACAGTCTGTTATGTTGCTTTATGTCTTACTCCTTCTGTGCTGCTATAGCAAAATATCACAGGCTGGATAATTTATAAAGAAATTATATTTCTCACAGTTTATGTGGCTGAGGAAGTCCAAGATCAAGGTACCAGTAGGTTTGCTATCTGGTGAGGGTCCCAGTTTGTACTTATAAGATGGTACCTTAAATATTGCATCATCACATGGCTGAAGGGTCTGAAGAGCAAAAATTTAGTGTCCTAAACTACTTCTCTCTAACTTTCATAAGTCATTAATCCATTCATGCGGGTAGAGTTCTCATGAGTTAGTCATTTCCTTAAAGACCCCACCTCTTAATACTACCATAATAGGGATTAAGTTTCAACATGATTGGAAGCAGCCTTAGTATTTCATTATTCTGACTACACATGCAACAATTTCTGTTAACATTTAGACATCTCAGATACTCTAATAGTGGAAGAAAACCTTCTATTTAGAGGGTACAAAGATCCTGATCACTAGAAAGCAATATCTGATATAAGTATTTAAAACATCCTTTTAAATTCAGCTTCTTGTGAGCTTGATTAATGTAAATCAGCCACCTGTCTCCCCAGTGGTTCCAAGTACATGGCTTATACTCATTCCAAAGAAAGAATCACAACTGAGCATATAGGACCCTAATAAACAATGGCTCATTGTGTATATATACATATATAATTATTATATATTTTGTATATTATATATATAATTTTATGAATGTTAAAATTATAGATTAATTATATATAGATTAATTAATATATATTAATAATATATTATATTATTAATATATTATATTATCATAATTAATATATTATAATATATTAATTAATATATTATTAATTATATATAGATTAATTATAGATTAATTATAATTATTAATCTAATTATAGTTAGATTAAATTACTTCCACAGTAAGGCTATGGAAAGTAAAATAAATATTATCATATTTATCATGACTTACTTTATGGAGGACTTCAATTATAGATTTAATAAATGATTTCATATATCCCTTACAGTAACCCATTGAATTTAGGGTTATTGTTATCACCACTTTCCAAGTAAGGAAGCCAAGGCTTTGAGAGGTTAAGTTTTGCCTAAGTTCATAAGACTAGTGATGGGCCCAGAGTTTGAACCAGCTGTCCAATTCCAAAGCTCTGTTACTGCTATCCCAATGTTAGGACTGATTGATGCTGTGCTTGACTTGAACCTGTCCCAGACTTTTATTCAGGAAGACATTAGAATGTAATTGGGATCACTGTGCAAAGAAAATTCCGTTTCTTACTTATAAGGTGAGTATCAGACTCTGCAATGAAGTGGTCATACTCATATATTGCCTTGATACAACTTGGTCTCTATGCCAGTGACTTTTAAATGCTCTTTACTGTGATCCACAATAAGAAACATACTTTACATACACAGTGAAATAATGCTAACTATAAACCCTATGCTAGTCAGTAGATCTCTAGGACTTACTAATCTTGCACAACTAAACCTTTGTACCCTTTGGCTAAGACCTTCCTGATTTCCTCTCTCCCAGCACTTGTAACAACTATTCTACTCTCTACTTCTATGAGTTTAACAGTTTTAGATTCCTCATATAAATGGTATTGGTAATATTTGTCCTTCTGTGTTTGGGTTATTTTGGTTATGTCCTCCAGGTTCATTTTAGTTGCTGCAAATGGCAGTATTTCCTTCTTTTTTAAAGCTGAATAGCATTTCTTTGTAAGTATAAGCCATTCATCCAACAATATACAGTTGGGTTCTTTTCACATCCAGAATAATAGTAAAATGAACATGGGAATACATATATCTCTTCAAAATGCAGACTTCAATTCCTTTGGACGTACACTAAGAAGTAGAATTGTTAGATCATATGGTAATTCTATTTTTAAATTTTGAAGAATTTTATTCTGTTTTCCACAAGTTAATACACCAATTCGTGTTCCTGCTAACAGTGTACAAGGGTTTGCTCTTCTCTATATCCTCACCAACACTTGTTTTCATTATATTTTTGACAAAAGACATCTTAAAGGGTATGAGGTGATATCTCATTGTGGTTTTGATTTGCATTTTCCAAACCCATGAGATTGAGTACATTAAATATGCAGAGCTCTTTGTACATCAATCATACCTTAATTCAGTGGATTTTAAACAAAAGATATATTTTACAGTACCTTTGAAAACACACAGAGATAAATACCTAACAAACAAAACTTAATAAAAATAACACTTATTTATATATGTGATAAAACTTTTGTTACTTGTTATGAAAGGAGGGTATTAATTATTTGGGAATAATGTCTATGAAATACCCCATTCCCTTCTGATGTCAAATAAGAAAGTTTGTACAAACAAAATGTAGCTCAAGACTCTGGGTTCAATCCCCAGCACCACAGAAAAAAAATGATGTAATAATTAAGCACTGTTAAAATGATAGTATTTATCACATGTCTATTTATTAATTGATATGCATGTACATACATATGCAAATGTACATATAAATGAAGTTTCCAGTTTTGTATACATCATTTGAAAATAGTTCAATACACTTTCATTAAGCTGAAAGAGTAAAATTTGAACTATCTACCCTAAAGTATAGGCTTTGTGGCTTATGTAAAATCCAGTGTGAAGAGAAAGGGGACAAATGTTAAGTAAATAAAGAGTTATTTTCCAAATCTAAGGGGTAGATACTGAAATCATAGAGGTTGGTTTCTAGTTGGAGCTGTTTTCTCATCTTTTTAGTATGCCCCTTTAAATGGAGGCTTTAGGGGAAATGGCAATAGGAATTTATTGGTTATCCTGAACAATAAGGATGTTACCTAATAACAAGGAGGTTATTTTAAGGGCATTGGGCTTTTCTTCTATGTTGCTGAGAGAGAAGTAATAGAGAATGAGAAAGAAAAGCATTGGAAGCCAGAGTTTAGCCATATGGAGAGATCCTGAAGCCCTATTTTTCAGAAATATCCATGCAGCATTAAGAAAGAAGTGCTAAGTTTTTAAATTTTGTATTTTTGTTTCTGAAATGTAAATCCTCCCTTTTCCTTAAATTTTCTACTACATGTACAAAACCTTGAGTGTTTTTATTTGTTTTGTTCCTATTTGTTGTTTGTTTTTTGAAAATCAAGTAAAGGGACTGAGTTCCACATATGAGTTGATATAGTGAGTCCTGAGGATAGCACATTTGGGATAACAGGAAATTATATAACTGAACTATATCAGCTGAAGCAGTACTTGACTCCGTAGGTGGCTGTGGAAGGCCCAGCCTGCTGGGAATTCACAAAAGCATTTGATGACCGTACTATCTCTTACAGATGATGCAAAATGGAGCTTGAACAAGCTACTTTAGCTCTTAAGGAGCAGAGACTGTAGCTGATATCAAGTATTATTTGTTTAAAATAAATACACTTATATGTGGTTTTTAAACTTATGATTAAATCCACAACATTTAAATATCATTTTACCCTAGTAAGAGAATGTATATTAAACAATGTTTGATAATTCAAACTTGAAACATTACTAATAAATGACACTAATAAGTGAATCTTCTGTAAAATGCTTAAACTTGGGATCAGTAGTAGAGTACTTGACTAGCATGTATGAAGCCCTGAGTTTGATTCCCCATCACTGCAAAAATATGTTTAAACGCAAGTGAATAAATCTTAACTTAGGAAAATGTTGGTTCATTTTCTTATATTTTGTCTAGGAATTTCTAATTCAAAGGTTTTATTCAGTTAAAAATAGAAATTAGAAAAATTCCTATTTTAAAGTATTTCCATATAGGCTAAATTATTTATTTCTGCCAAATATCTGATTAAAAGAACACAAACAAGGATGGTCCACATTTTAAAACCCATTCTTATTTTCTTATGTTTTAGCCTTTCTGGAAATGTCTGCCGCAATATGAGAGAAAAGGTCTGCCCATTTGTTAATAGTTATAGATCTGAGCAGCATTATTCTTCCTATAAATTTCATCCTGTTTTTTCCTAATAATAAAAAAGAACAGAAAAGGGCAAGAAAGGGTAAGAGAAAGAATCAATGGGAATTGAGCTCTTCATATTGTACTACTTCTGTGTGATAGTCATCATGGAAGGAAATCCTTTATATATTATTTCATTAAACTAATTTTGTTCTCCTTTCTGAGGCAGCTTTTATTGTCCCCATATTATGAGTAAATCTAAGGAAAATTAAATCAGTTGGTCAAGATCACACAAATGGTAACTGGCAAATTTGAGTATATTTTAAACCACACTACAGTTTTCCAAGTGTGCTCAAGTGTATCAATTAAGTATGCCTCACCGCCCCTCCATAAAACTAAAAGTTGTATGATCGCATGTGCTTGGTAAATGTTCAACTAAACATCAGTAAGGTTTCTTCTTCATGAGACTTCTTTGAGCCATTATTCTGATGTTGTCATTTTCTAAGATGGTAATAGAGAAGGCAGAAATATTTATCAATATTTACACAGTCCCTCCTGGAATTTGTATCCAGTGAAATCACTTTCGGAAATAAATATGCCAAACTATGTTTCTTATAAATATAGATGGTATTTGATCGATCTAGAGCCAGTGCAGTGACATGATCACAACCTGCCAGAATATGGTTCAGGTCAGGTGGTAGGTAACACATCAAACATTCTCGGTAATTCTAAGAACAAGTAAGGAGTCTTTATTGATTTTTCTCTGGTTGCTTGACAGCCTGAGCCCATGGGTGATGTAGGGCTACAAATCCTCTCAAATCTACAGGAACTTTTCAACAGACTGGTCTGCCTCTCACACTACAATGATATGGTTGAACACTTCTTAGGTTTTTACATTGATTATAAACTTGGATAACAAGCCACTACAATTCTATCTTTCTGGCTGAAGAAAAAGCCCTACTGAGAAAAATAAAAAGTAAAACACCAGTGGAATTATTCTCTGTTCTTGTACATGTTTAGTTTTTAATAGTTACTTTTATTAAATATGCACTTTTATCATAATTATTTTATGGAAAAAGAAGCTAATTATTTTATATCTATTTTTCTTGGAAACCTTGATAAAAATTTCAAGTATTAAAATATATTTAATCAAAGCTAACTCTCTTCCAACCTATTACACCTGTCTTTTCTCCCTCAAAAGTTAGCTACTGAAACCCATTTCTTAAAATTGCTTTCAGATGTTTCCTGTGTAAATGAAAACATATACATGGGTATTTGTGAGTCTTCTTTCAGGAAAGTACATGTGTGGAGAATTACTACACACAGTATACTGTATCTAATGTTTTGGGAATTTTCTGAATGGAGGTATTTTTCTATGCAATACATTGCATCGCAAATAAAATACTACCTGTATTGGTCTTTTTCAGAAATACAGCCATATTAATTGATGCATTATGTAACCCAACTCTTCTGTAACACCATGAAATCATTCTGTTCTCCTCCAGGAAATTGAATGGGTGAGTGTAGTTGTTGTATATTCTGTGCTGTTCAATGTAATAACCAATAGCTGCATGTGATAGGATGCATTTAAATATGAAAATTGCACACTGGATTTTGAAGACTTAGAATGAAAAAGATGATGAAACATCTCAGTAATGTTTACACTGGTTGCATATTAAAGTGATATTTTGAACTTATGGGGTTAAGAAAATATAATATTAAAATTGATGCCACTTATTTTCTTTTTTACTTTTTAATGTGGTTGCTAAAAATATTAAAATAACATGTGGGCTTGCATTACATTTCCATTGGGCAGCATAATAGAGAAAAATAAATAAATGTACACTGGAAGTGCTCTCTTCTAGAATGGATACTGAGCCTAGGATTAACCAACAGTGGCTGGCTTCAATATAACTGTTGAAAATAAATTCTCCTCATTTATCTGAGATTGCCACCTGATCTAAGAAGCTCTATGGCTTGAAATCAAGCATTGACTATGGACATATTATTTAACTTCACTTTCCTTCCTATAAACTAAGAATTATGTTACCAGATTTATAATCCAGTGTAAACTAAGAATTATGTTACCAGGTTTATAATCCAGTGTTATTTAATGAGCATCAAATAAGAAAGAATATAACCACTAGATCTAATGAATTGTTAAGTAGTTGCTTGAATAAGTGTAGCATAGGAAGAACAAAGAGTGTTGTTGAAAGCTTAAATTTAGAAGCTCTTCAAGTCTAATACTCTGCTATCCTTCCTTTGCACATCTCTGCTCTATTTTATAGATGATGAAAGTGAAGCTGAGTTTAATACAGGAAGGTTAAAACCAAGAGTAATCAGTTGGTTAACAGATTTGATATTAGAATCTAGGCTTGATTTGCCCATTTACTCAGTGAGCACCTAAAAGGATTCTAATTCATTCCTATGTTTTATCCATTAATATTAAGTATCTATTACAAACCAGGAGTATGGAAAATTCTAATAACAACAGTTAGCATTCATTGATAGCAAACTAAGCACTGGTCATGTTATATAATTTATCTTATTTAATCCAGCGATCTTTGAGATAGGTGCTGTTTACAAAATGAGAAACTTAGACTCTATGAGGTTAAGTAACCTGCTCAATGTCACCCAAGTAGAAAGTGACAGAATACAGACTTAATCCCTCTTCTCTTCAATTTAAAAGCCCTTAGTCTCACTTTGTGTTTCTTGTTTAAAGGAACTCAAAATATGACAGGAAACAAAGTCAGCTAGACAAAACTGCAAAACATAGTATGAATCATTCTATAAAAAGATACGCACAGGTTCTTTCTCAAGGAGTCCAAGGGAAGTTTGGATTGTCCCTCTGCTTCTCTAGTTTTCTCTGTCCCAGGAAATGGCACCACCACCACATATCCATTCCATTTAAACTTGCGTTTCCTGAGTAGCCCCTTTTAGCCACCCCGTACAGTCCATGCCAATTCTGTCTCCATTGTGTAGTCCTCATTCTATTTATCATCACCTGCATTGTCTTTGCTAGCATCAATTTCCTGTCTCCCCACCACAACCATGATTTGGTGCCTAGAATATTACAAGGTCTACTCATTAGCTTGATCATCTTTTGCCCCTCCCTACACAAACCTTTCTCCACCAACAACTAGTGTGATCTTTTCAAATTGTGGATATAATTATGCATTTCCCTTGAATCAAATTGGTAAATGGAAAAATGTCATATTCTGTACATGGCCTACAAATCCCTGCTTTCCTCCTCCACTTCCCATTCTTGCCATTTTCCCTTGCTTACTTTGCTGTAGCCACACTGGCTTCCCAGAGCAAACCCAGCTTATTCCCTTCTGGAGACATTGCCTATGCTGTGGACTGGGGTCTCCTGTTCTGAGCTTTTTCCACGGCCAAAACTCACCCTGTCCTTTCAGATTGAATGTGAACTATACTTAGAGACCTTTGCTGGTACCTCAAAGCAAGTGCTCATTTCTTATCCTCACAGCATTTTTTGTTAATCAAAAATATGAATTTCATTCTTTAATGACATGTTTATAGGATTCAGTAGGCTGTAAGTTCCGTGAAAACAGGAATCAATGGAAACTAGCTGTCTTCCAATACCCAATACTTAGCCTCATGCCTGGTGCATAGTAGATATTTAGCAAATGTTTACAGACTAAGTGAACGATAATTAATTCTTATCAAAAGGATGGTGAAAATATCCCCAAAACGCACACCAGCCATTCTCACTTCTTTATGTTTGTTTGAGTAGCTACAATTTTTTTTGCTTTCCTATTCCTGCTAGAAAAATTATAGGTAGCTCATCGTGCAGTTTCCCAGAATTGGAAAAGGCAATGTGCAAGCTTGTAGTGCTCATAGTTTGGGTGATTTGCCTTCTATATAGTCCTGCAGCCATGCATTATGGATGGTTCTCTTAAGTAAAAACTGCCGGAGAAATGAATCAGCAAGAGCTGGAAGTGTGCTGCCTCCATCCACACACAGCTGCTTTCCTGGCTCTATTCAATTCTTACTCCCTGGCCACCTAAATTCAACCAATCATTTTCTGGAAAGAATAGCACAGTAGTTGGTATTTAATACGACACACAATTCTTTCCTGAAACAAACAGGATCTGAGTGTCTGAGTTGGATTTTTACTTCACTGTAGTTGTTTATTCTGAGTCTAGGAGTTGTATACTAACTCTGCTGCCAAAACTCTAGCACAGTAAAAATCTAGAGCTGTCTATTGTTATTGTTTAACAACATGTAACTTTTTACATCTGTTGCCTCCTTCTTAGACTCTTCTCCAGGATAAGTGGGCAAGAATTGAAGGGAAAAGAAGAACAGTTAATATTTGCATACCTGTTAGTGACAAGAAATTTACTAAATAGTTTACACATGGCTTCTTTCATCTTCAGAAAGAAAGCCTGTCAAGAAAACATGATCATTACCATTTTATTCCCATCTTGTGTTGACAAAGCTGAGAACTTAATTAGCTCAGCAAAAGTCACACAACTGGTCAGAAACAGATCTGGAATTTGAAATCATCTCTATCTTCCTCTGAAACCTACTCTCTCGAGAAGAAAGTGAAATTCAAGTTCATTTTTAATTTTAGGTTAGTAAACTCAGCTCAAATTTTGGTCTAAAAGAAACTGAAATTATGGCCCTAAGTGGAGTTTCTGGAACATCTGAGTAGCAGTTGGAAAACATCCATGCTTCTCTTCATCTGGGAATAAAATATATCTTGTAAATTTTGATATGGAAGCTAGTTTGAAAGAAAAGTGATGTATTTTGCCCTTATTTATTTAGGACTTTCTTTCCCTTTAGCTTTTTGAAAAGTGCTGATTTAAGCAGGGCATTAATGGGTGGGTTGGCCCAGGAAAGAGAGAACCACAGGTGTGAACAACTAGCACAGGGCAACAATGGCAGTGGATTGGAGCATATTTTATAGACTTGGGACAGGTTGCACAGCAAATAAAAAAGTTTTCCTATCAATTCACTGTCTCCTACAAACACTTTTTAGTTCAAGTAATACCCAAACAGCCACACAGCAGAGAAGTCCTTTAAAAAATTGCATGGTTCTTATATCTGACTAGACACCAGGTGTCTGCTACCATAAGAGAGGTGAAAGAGATCTTTCCCAAAGAGAAAATGATCTCAGGCCTTCAGTCGTATGGACAATGGGTATTCAAAACAAAAAATGGATACTTAAGTTAGATAGTATTAGGTCCAAACCTACACATGCACTCTTCTGGTTTTGAATATGGTTTATCCCCTCTGAAAATAATGTTGAAATTCAGTCCCCATTATGAGATATTAAGAGGTAGAACCAGCTGGGGGCTTTAAGAAGTAACTAGGATTCTTTTCTTCTTAATGGATTAATCTACTTATGGGATTAGTGGATTAATTGGTTATCTCATGAGTGGATCTGCTCTAAAAGTAAGTTTAGTTATGTCTCTTGGGTGTTTCCTGTCTCTTGCCGTATGATGCTCTATGCTATTGTAGGAGTCTGCCAGCAAGAAGATCATTACCACATGGAATTCCTTGACCTTGGACGAGAACCAGGAACCAAAGTAAACATCTTAAAATCAATAAGTTACTTAGTTTGTGGTACTGTGTTGTTAGAAACAGAAACTGGACAAAGACATATGCTGTGTATGGAATCTGGCTCTGATTACTTTATTTCTCAGCTGACTCAGGACACTGAAGAGAACCCCCCACCAGCAAGAAGATAGTCTCCAAATACCACTCCATACCTTGGGCCTCCAGAACTGTGAGCTGAACAAACCTTAATTCTTTATAAATTGGTCTTTATTAACCTTAATTCATTATAAATTCATTTACAACAGACCAGGATGCCTTATCTATCAACATTTCCCAAAATAATTTTTTGGAGAAGCTTGCTTCAGAAGTGATGATCTAAAGAAAGAGAATGTCAGTCTCTACAGTTGTAGGGTGGGCTGTGAGGATTCATCTTGTGAGATTGAGACAGAGTCTACTGATCTCAATAATGTAACCTTATTTTGGTTTTCCTTCCTTCTTCCTTCTCTGAATTTATTTTCTTCACTGCCCCTCCTAATTGCTGGAATCGCCTTGCTAAATCCATTCCTTGCTCTCTGATTTTGATAAGCCCAAATTAATACAAAGCACTAAACATTCTAACTGATATAGAATATCTGCTATTATATTAAATATCATTCTATGACTTGATAACATTTATTGTGAATTTACTATAATACAGTAAAATGATTTCAATCATTTTACTCTGAGGAGAAACACAAAACTGGGGATATTAATAATTTCTATCTCACAGGAGTTTTGGAGGACTTAAGGAGACATTGCCTGTTAATGCATTTAGTACAATATCTGCCACATAATAACAATTTAAAATGTTACTAATTACTGCTTACTGTCATCATTTTTATTATGAGTTTAAGAGTAACGTGACATATGGACTTCTATTAGCCTTGCTAATGACTAAAATATTATTTGGCCATTCAGCCAGTCTTCAGTATATATGTCTATTTTTTAGCCCCAACTCCAATACCATAAATACATATGGTATAGGCAACGTATAGTAAAACACCAGATGAATGTTGCATCATGTGATGTGGATTAATTTTATTTTCTTTCATTGTTTTACCCACCCTTTTTGGCAGCACTAGGATTTGAACTCAGGATCTCATGAGTGCTAGGCAGGTAATCTACCATTTAAGCCCTATCCCCAGCCCTTTTTGCTTCAGCTATTTTTTGGATAGTTTAATTCATTTTTGCCCAGGCCACTCAGGACTGGGATCCTCCTATCTATGCCTCCCATGTAGTTGTGGTTATAAGTGCAACCGCTCAATATTTTATTCACATTTATTTTTGCAGGAGAAAAAAAGTACAGAGATGAACAAACTTTGTGAGTACTGAACATCAAAAGAAAAAAATTATGTTGAGAAAAGATTTAAAAGAGAATCTGGTACTTAGTGGGTAAAAGATCAAGAAGAGAGGATTCATCTCAGCTTAATGGAGAGCAATGAAAACAGGAACAAAAGTAAAACCTAGATAAGAAGATTAAGGCATAGTCAAAGTTGGATAAAAGGAAGGAAATTAAATCAGAAATACAGGAAATCAGAGAAGATTTGCAGGTAACACAGAATGTCAGAAGTCTAAAATTGAACCAATGAAGTCTGTTTCTTGGAGAAAAAGTAAGAAGTAGTCATAATAGTATAGCATACTAGGCCTTCAGGATTTTAAAGATTATCTAGCCCAACCATTCCATTTTCCAAATATTGAAACAAAGACCAAGAGTAGAAAAGCACAGTACTTTTTCAAGGCTATAGCACTAATAAGTTGCCCAGTAAGTAAACCCAGGATTTCTTACTTTTAGCTTAGTGATTGGTTCTGCTCTATTATTTCTGATAAAAGACCTTAATGAAAGGGAGTGATTTGTTCTAACTGACAAATGAGGCATATGATTAACAAATTAGACCACCAGAGAATTTTAAAAGGATAATCATTAACAAATCTTGTTATAAAAAAGATTCACTTGAAATTGTTTATAATGACACAGAAATTGGACACAATGTAATTATCCAGTCATGGTAGTATGTATGGTCAAGTAATAACATTGCACCTATAAGAACAGTCCTTTAAAAATAAGATTCTCAAAGGATTTTGATGACCTTAAACACTTTATATGAATTAAAGGAAAAAATGATAAATACATCAGCATAATCTCAATAATGCAGGAAATGTGAATGGAGAAAAATTCAGAATGAACATACCCGAATATGCTAATAGTGGTCATTATTCTTTATGTTTTGCTAATGTGTGAATTTGATTTTCTTATGTACAGCCCTTGTATTATCCACATTTTCCACATAGAAATCCATTACTTTTCTAATTAGAAGAGAAATTTATCCTTTTTTTTTCATATTGGAAAACTTGAACATGACAATATATGTTGGTATTACAAAAATTTGAGATCATTTCTGTTCCTACTTCCAGAATGAGGATGGCATTTTAATATCCCTTCCAAATATTGTAAACTCCCCTCCTTTCAAAATTATTACTCACAGCAAGTGATGTAGAGCTTATGTTTAAACTTAAACTCATTCATTCATTTATTCAGTCATTATTTACTAAGTGCCAACTACTCACTATTCTTTGACACTGCCTTTGCCCTCAAGAGCTGCCTTTATCTTTTGAATGGGGAAGGCAAATTAATTGAAAATTTATGGCATGATAACAATATTATGGTGAGACAGAATAGAAATAATGTAAGCAAGGTGGTATAATAGAATTCAGCACACAAATGTGAAAATGCTACTTGATACAATGTGGTTGGGGAAGTCTCTGTGTCAGATGCTGTGGTACATCACCCCTTTTCCCCTTCATAATGGAAGCTCTCATTCCCCAGCTTCTGGAATGTTGGCTACCATAGGCTCACAGCTGAGTCACTGTGGGAACTGTTCTTGGATGAGCTGCCTCATCCACATCTCTCATCTCAGAGGCATCCTTCATCCAATAAGCTGATTGACATGGCATTGGATGCAGGCACCCTTGCCTCTTATGACAATTCTGAAAGGCCATTCCAGCTTCAGACCTTCCTTTGAGATGGGCTGAGGTCTCAGCTTTAAGTATTCTGCAGTTTAGTTTCTGTATGTGTCCAAGCCTGCTTCCCTCATTCCTTTCACAGGTATTATTCCTAAGAACATCCCCCAAATTCTACAAGCACATCAGCACATCAGAATCTATTGCCCAAGGTTCATGCCTGAAAACTTCCGTTTCTTGGAGAGAAAATATGATTTGAAATGTAAAAGATAAGAAAAGCCAGCCACTGACAAAAATCCTTGAAGTTGTAGGGAGCTTCTAAATTTCAAGCAAATAAGAAGGAAGTCAATATGGCTGCCTTACCCAAATTCAAGAGAGAAATGGAATGAGGATTCAAATCTAGGTTTTTCTGACACTGAAGTCTATGTTCATTCCTAGAAATTAATAGTTTCCCACAGATAATATGGTCCTTTGTAGTGTGAAATACAAAAACTCTACTTATATCAGGAAGCATTAGCTTTGTCAGTATAATCACTAAGTTCTTTCAATTGGCACCTTATATACCTTACATGACTTTGTTTTAAAGTATTGTTATGTTAAAGATATGAGTGTTTAAGTATAACCGATTAAATGTTCTTTCATAGTATGTGCATGTATCAGTAAGAAACATTTGAAAATCATGAACACACCACTAATTCTACCTGCATATTGTTTGAATACTTTCGTACATAAATGATAACTATATTAACCATTGCTTTAGTCATGTTACTAATTTAAACATTAATGTAAGTTTTATTTTCTCATACTATTAAATACATTTCATAAGTGTTTTCATTGTATACCAGGAAAAGTTAAGAAAATCTGCTGGTAATCATTTAAAGTCCACTAACTTGGATTTAGAAAAATAATACATTATGACTTGCTGCATTTTGAGCTGTAATAATTTTCTCTCTGCCTTTAGTGTCCTGAGATATTTCATCTGAATTTACTAATTCATTCATTTACTTATCCATCAAGTATTTTGTTTATGCAAAAATACTACTTTGGCACATTCCAGAAGCCTTTTGGAATATACAGAACTATGAAATTCCTTTTCTTTTATTTATTTATTTATTTTTTTTTTATTATTCATATGTGCATACAATGCTTGGGTCATTTCTTCCCCCTGCCCCCACCCCACCCCCTCCCTCTCCCCCCCACCTCCTCGATACCCGGCAGAAACTATTTTGCCCTTATCTCTAATTTTGTTGAAGAGAGAGTATAAGCAATAATAGGAAGGAACAAGGGTTTTGGCTAGTTGAGATAAGGATAGCTATACAGGGAGTTGACTCACATTAATTTCCTGTGCATGTGTGTTACCTTCTAGGTTAATTCTTTTTGATCTAAACTTTTCTCTAGTTCCTGGTCCCCTTCTCCTATTGGCCTCAGTTGCTTTTAAGGTATCTGCTTTAGTTTCTCTGCGTTGAGGGCAACAAATGCTAGCTAATTTTTTTGGTGTCTTACCCATCCTCATATCTCTCTTGTGGGCTCTCACTTTTATCTTGTGATCGAAGTCCAATCCCCTTGTTGTGTTTGCCCTTGATCTAATGTCTGCATATGAGGGAGAACATACGATTTTTGGTCTTTTGGGCCAGGCTAACCTCACTCAGAATGATGTTCTCCAATTCCATCCATCATGTTACCAGCGGATGATAACATTTCTTTCTTCATGGCTGCATAAAATTCCATTGTGTATAGATACCACATTTTCTTGATCCATTCGTCAGTGGTGGGGCATCTTGGCTGTTTCCATAACTTGGCTATTGTGAATAGTGCTGCAATAATCATGGGTGTGCAAGTGCCTCTGGAGTAACCTGTGTCACATTCTTTTGGGTATATCCCCAAGAGTGGTATTGCTGGATCAAATGGTAGATCAATATTTAGCTTTTTAAGTAGCCTCCAAATTTTTTTCCAGAGAGGTTGTACTAGTTTAAATTCCTTTTCTTGATGAATATACAGTACTATGAAATTTAATGGGAGGAGAGATTCACTACATAAGCAACACAGTGAATGAAGTTACAAAATGAGTGCTTTTAGAAAGAGCAGAATATGGTTTCTCTATGCTCTCATGGCAAAGAACCAGGAATGGAGAATGGTGAGAGGGTAGGGGGGTATATGTGTTACAGTCAGGTAGAATCAGAGAAGGCTGATAATAGATATTATAAAGTGAAATGTGAGACTAGGTATGGTGACTCATGTCTGTAATCTCCACATACTCTGGAGGTAAAGATTGAGAGGACTGAGGTTCAAGGTCAGTCTAGGAAAAAAAAGCAGGCACATCAGTTCATGCATTCAATCCCAGGCATGACTCCCATGCTTACAATCATGCCTATTCTAGAGGTATAAGTAGAAGGCTGGGTCCAGGCAAATACATGAGACCCTATCTGAAAAATAACTAAAGCAAATAAGGTCTGGGGGCATGGCTCAGGTGGTAGACTAGCTGCCTGGCAAGCATATTCCCTGAGATCAAACCGTAGTACTGTCAAAAAGAAAATGAAAGGAGAAAAGAAAGGTTAAAAAAGCTGAGATCTTAGATGATTGGGCCCAAATGGAAAAATCTCTTTGGTAAGAGGGGTTTTTCTCCTGCCAGATAGCTGGCATAGTCAAGTATCCACATAGCCAAGAAACCACTATCTTTGAGCTTTGAAAATTGATTAAAGAGAATGATGAAACTGGAGAAGCAATTAGTTTGAATTTTTTGCATAACAATGGAAACCCCCAAAGTTTTCAAGGGTCAGGTCCCATATTAGCTTCTGGGTCTACAAAGGCAAATAGATCTCACAAGTACTCACAGTCTAGTGGAGGATTGCAGGTGATTAAAAAATAATCATAGCATAGAATTATAATTACTATGATAGAAACAAGTACAGTGTGTAATGAGGCTGCTGTGCCCAGCACCCAGCACTAGCAACTCTTATTTGGGACCAGGGAAGGCTTCATGGAAGAATGACCCAAAGCCTCAAGAATATATACCCCAAATACATGACTGCCCACCCCAACAGGCCAACACAAAGGTATTGCCAGTTTCTCTTAGGCAAATGTGAATTCTGGCCCCAGACAAATAGTTTTATTGTTGTTTACATGATTGATCCCTATGAAATCAAAATACCAAAGATAATTCTATAAGGCCTTGGTGTCATCAGGGCTGCATTCTACTGCAGGTCCCAGTTTGCCATGTAAGCTGAGGGCCCAGGAAGACTACCAGAGGAGTTCTGGGCCTAATAAAACAGCATAAGGTTATGCAGCACACAGCAGTGGCAGAAAAACCACAATTCCCCAAAACACCTGGCAGGCAATTTGATGAGTTCTGTCATGACTGGACTTCTCCCAGCACATGTGTCATATAAGAACTATGTGCTAACTAATTACTCCACAGGAGCTGCATCCTAAACATTTGTTGTTGTGGTTCTCTTCTCTTTCTTTGATTTTCTTGGAAATAATCAGTAGATACATCTGTTAGTCTAAGTCTAAGTCCTGCAATTATTAAGGTAGGGGCCACAAGCAATACAAATCTGAGCATTCATGTTGATATGTTAGCATTTATATTCAGAAAGTAATGAAGCATAAGATAATTTCAGATAGTCCTAACAGAGCAAACCCCAAGGGGAAGAGAAAAAGGACAACCAATGCTTTACTGGTCAATCTACTAGATAGCTTGGACAAGTCATTTTATGCCTTTGGCATCAACATTCTTGAACATTAAATGTAGGCTGGGGATGTAGCTCAGTGGTAGAACACTTGCCTGGCATGTGTAAGACCCTGCGTTTAATCCCCAGCACTGCAAGAAATGAAACATTAAATGTTACAGAAGATAGATATAAATCATTGATACTTAACCCAGTAGGCAAAAGGCTCAGAGCAAAAGGTGAGTGAAATTTTTATAAAGTTTATCTGAGAATCATTGAGTTGATCAAAATCTGAAGCCCATATACCCCTGGGCTCCTAGTGAACTAGAAAAATTCTTTGTTATCCATGTGCTATTTACCTAGCTTTGTTTGTATTATCCTCTTCTCTATAGCAGTGCTAAGCCTCTAGCAGTAACACACTGAAAAGAAATTTTTAAATACTAATTTCACCAGGCTTATTCCCGAACTCTTTAGAGACACCCGTGACATGTGTGTTGTTTCCATAACTTTAAAAAAAGTATGGACTTGCAAAATGTGATGAGACTGTTTCATATGTCAGAGAGAAAAAACAATAGAGGTTGGTGACTGAAGGGATCTGGTGACAAGGAGAGGCATAAGTCAAAGAAGAGTTTATTGATTGAGAAAGTGGTGCTACTTAGGGGTAGAAGTTGAGAAGGACAGCAGTTAAAAGTGAAAAAAATCACCACTCCTTTGAATCTACTGTGTCTGAAATGCGCCAAGATAGATAAAGATTTGGGAGTCCCTCATAACTGAAGCATTGGAGAAAGCCAATGGTTCCTGCAGAAACCAAAAGAGCATGATGTTACTTATCAAACCCCTATAATATGCCATTCCTGAACCAGGAATGTTACATCAGTCTTTCCAGCTAAGGTTCACAATGAGAAAGACAGACTCATTGCCAATTTTTAGAAAGGGAAATAAGAATTGGAAGAAAGTCAGTAATCTGTGCAAAGGCCCCCAGCTCAAAAGAGCTGGATATGAAACTAGGTCACCTTGCCAACAAGACACATACATTTTCCACTATATCCTCCCTTTCTCATTAAGGCAAAGAACAAAACATGCTCTCTAGATCCTGATAATTTTTGTATGTGCAATGTTTAATTTGTGTTTTAAACAAAACTAGTTTTATAGTTCCCATTATGGATAAAAGTATTGTAGACCTTTGGAGTCTGAGTATATATGGGTTTGAGGAAATCACTGTTGGGGAAAAAAAAACCAACACCATAAATAAATGCTCAGAATGTATGGTGTTCGGTACTCTAAAATTACTCAAATTTACCTTACTGTATGAATAGTAGGTCTGAACATGCATACTTGAATCCATATGTAGTAGTCTACATTACTGTCACAAAATTACTGTTGTACACAATAATACTGCCCACCAAAAACTGTCTTATTCATGCTCTGTATCTCAAATACTATGAATACTTGATTCACTTTTCCAAAATGCCACCTAACATCTGCTAAAAACATGACTCCTTAAAACAAATCTCAAATTTTTTCTTTATCAGTTAAATTAAGCACATTACACGCCCTTTTTAGGTAGAATTATCATAACTTTTACCTTGCTTTTTGCCTACAATTTGTTTTTTGAGGGGCATGCTTTTACAAAATTAAAGGCAGGGAAACACTCAGCATACCCCATAATAATTTAAATACAACTGATAACAACTTAGGACTGACAGAGCTTCTTTTTCATCAACTGAGTTGCATAATGCACATGTGTGATTTAAATTTTTTTTGTTTTTGAAATATTTATTTACTTACTATACTTGATCAAAATGGGTATGATAAATCTGTGGATAAGATGGGCTTACTCTTCTGTTTACTTTATATCATGCCACAGGGCTACATATCATCATTATTGGTTTTGAGACACAAAAGTATTGAACACATTCTGCAGGTAGGGTCTTTGTTTTCCATCTGGGAACTGGTGGGATATTGCAAATAATGCCTAAATATCCACTAGAAGCTGGCTAGCTCCTATCTATTCTTCACTTGATCTTAGCCAAAAGACCAAGAAGTGATATTTTTTAGAGTATCTTTATATCTTATGGACAGCAAAGGGGACCAAATAAGGATCCAGATCCAAGAACTGGGGAGACTTGCTCCCGTGAAACTAGCTGCCAGAAAGACCACCCAAACGTGGGAACAGCCTAAACCTAATTCCTTTGGTCTTCTCTCATCTAAGAGTTTGAAGACAATGGAATTGCTTTTGAGGAGAGGTTTTTTTTTTTTTTTTTTTTTTGTCTTTTCTTTTTTGGTGCTGGGATCGAACCCAGGGCCTCACGCATGCTAGGCAAGCGCTGTACCACCGAGCTACATCCCAGCCCTGGAATTGCTTTTGAGTTTGTGCTTCTCACCAAGACTCCGGGGCCTGAGGCATAACTGGTGAGACCATTACAACTGGACAGAGTTGTTGCCGGCCCTGGCTAATTCTCCCTGGCTTGAGGGTCAATCTCTGTTATCAGTTTGAAATTCTCTGAAAAAAGAAATCTTGCATCCAAGAATAGTACAGACTCACCTATTTTCAGATGTGCTTTTCTCACAGGTTGATGGCATTCAATTAGTATATAAGTCACATCTCCACTACTTCTTTGGGGGTGGCCACGGAGGCCTATCTGATTTAAGCAGAATATGATGGTAAGTTTGTATCAAGCTGCCATCACAGCTTTGGCCAAGGGAACAACAGCTACTGAAGCCACTAAAGATGTACTTTAGAGCAGTTATGGGACATTTCACAAGGTAAGGGAAACAAAAGGGGTTATTTTCTAATGCTGTCCCTAAAAATCAGCTCTGTTAACTAGATCATGGAATAGAAAAGGAACCCCCTTCACCTAAACACCATTTGTCTCAAGTGTCCTAGGTTAACAGCTCTCTCTGGACTCAGTCTGTCCAAGTTCTTTTATTTTCTTTTTCTGAGTTTGTAAATCTTTCAACACCCTCCTCTTTGTCAAGTTAACTCCTATACAAAATCATCCTCACAGACAAAACTCAGGTATCACTTTCTTTGGAAATATTTGACCTTTCCAGCCTGGCTGCTTCAATAATGCTTTTTGGTTTTCTTTAAGCACCCACTTATATCTTTGCAATACTAATTTTGTTTACTATGTCATTTTATACTGTGCTCTTTTATATGTTTTTTTCCCCTTGGAGTAGAGATTAGTTGTTGTTTTTTTTTTTCCAAACAAGTTTTCCCTTTTCTTCCTGGGCACAGAGAATGATTGCACTTTCCAGTTTCCACACAGTTAGGTAAGATCAGATGGTGATGAGGGTTGAGCAGACTGTGGAACTAGTATATTCCCTTATCTGCTGGCCAGATGCAGAAAGAATTCTGGGAACCCCAGAATTCTAGAGATGATGAATTCACTAAAGAGATAAGAGTGTGTCCCTAAAAGTGTAACTAAAAGAGTTTCTCTCATCTCTGACTCAATATTATACAGAGACTAAAGCAAGAAACAAACTGCTAAGGTTTGGAGGGGAGACAGAGTTTGCAGTAGCCAGTTTTCTGCAAGTTATGTGCTTTTATAGGCTCCTAGGACTGCAACACGCACACACACATGCACACACACACACACAGTTTTGATTCTGTTCCTCTAGAAAACCCTGACTAACAAAAATTTTCTTGATACTATGAATAAAAATGAATTAATCAGACATTAAGGCATATTTCTAGATTTTAAATCTTATTCTATTAGTTTATATTCTGGCACAGACAGGGTACTGCTAATCCTGAAGTCTAGAGTCTAAACTCCAAAACATTTTGACCACTGACATAGTGCCACTACTGAAAAATTCCACCCTCATGTGGTAGGTCACAGACAAATGCAGCAAGTGTACTAAAATATGTCATAAAATTACCTCCAGACTATGTGAAGTCATATATGAAACATAAAAAATTTGTGTTTAGATATGGGCTTCATCCCCAAGATATTCCAATGTGTGTATGCACATATTCCAGTACCCAAAAATATCTGAAACCCAAAACACTTACAGTCTCAAGCATCTCACACAAAGTATATCCACCTGTCCCACACCATTTTGATTACCGTTCCATTAGAGTAAGCTTTGAAAATGGAGAATATGAACCCTCCAATTTATCTTTCCTTTTCAATTTTGTTTTGGTTGTGTAGAGCTCCTTGGCTCAAATGTATGAAATTGAAGATTGGTGTTTCCATTTCATTGACATTTTATTAGGGGTTACAATGACTATAGATTGCTTTGGGGTATACTGCCATTTTTATTAGATTAAGTCTTTCAGTTCATGAACATAAAATGTGTTTTCATTTAATTAGGCCTTCTTTAATTTATGTCCATGATATTTTATAGTTTTTATTAAGAAAGTCTTTTACCTCCTTGGTTAAATTTATTCCTTGGCCTTTTGGTATGCTATTATAAATGGAATTGCTTTCTTAATTTCTTTTTTGAGGTGTTCATTGCTGTTGTATAGAAGCACAACTGACTTTTACGTGTTGATTCCACCATCCTGCAACTGTACTGATTAATTTGTTAGCTGTGGATTCATTTTTTTAGTTTTTGTAGGTTCTTGAGGATTCATGATCCTGAGGAATCATGTTGTCTGAAAATAGAAATTAAGTTTTACAACTTGCTTCCCAATTTGGATACCTTTTATTTCTTTTCCTGTTGAATTATTCTGGCTAAAAAGCACAGTACATTGTTGAGCAGCTGTGATAAATGTGTCTTGTTCCTCATAGAGAAAAGATTTTAATCTTTTGTCATTGAGTATGATGCTGAATATGGGTTTTTCAAAAATGCTAAAGAAATTCCTTTTTATATTTTGTTTGGTATGTACTTTTATTATAAAAAGGTGATGAATTTTGTTAAGCAAGTTTTCTATGTCTTTTAAGATAATCATGGATTTTCCCCTTCATATCACATTACATTGTTTTTTACATTGAACTACCCTTGAATTCTTGGAATAAATTTCAGTTGGTCATGGTGTGTAATATATCCTTTTAAAGTACTGCTAGATTTGACTTGCTAGTATTTTGTTGAGAATTTTTGCATGTATGTTCATTGAAGATATTGTTCTGTAGTTTTCTTGTGGTATATTGTCTAGTTCTGGCATCAGTTCTATATTATATTTGAACAGTTTTATTTTTGTTTTGAAAACATCTTTGAAGATCCCCTGAG
Organism: Castor canadensis; assembly: GCF_047511655.1. Classification (NCBI taxonomy): domain Eukaryota; kingdom Metazoa; phylum Chordata; class Mammalia; order Rodentia; family Castoridae; genus Castor; species Castor canadensis. Next base: position 63,637,166 of record NC_133398.1, read on the forward strand.
TTGTCTTTGCAAGCTTTGTGATTCTTGCTTAATTTTATATACCTTTGCACACACTAAGTTGTAAGGCAGCTTCTATGCAATAACATAGGTATCTCCTACTTTTTTCAATCATGACTACAGTCAATATTTCTTTTGTACTTTACTCAGAACATGGTAAACCCCAAACCACTAAATAATGGCATTGTTTAAAATGTCAAGGATAGTTATAAGCATTTTGTATAAATTATCTCTTTTTTCAATCCAGTAACTTAAGAATCAAGTATTATGATTTTCCACCTGACAAATATGAAAATTGAGGCACAGCAATTTAAGCAAGTTAACCAGTGTCACAACTCTAGGAAGTGGCAGAGTGAAAACTCAAATTGAGACTGTCTTACACCAATGTTACTCTCTTAACCATGTGCTCCACTAAATTGATTGAATAAATAAAGATTGAGTAAATTAAAAGTCCATGTGCTTGTTCATATATCTACTCTGAACTTTGTAGGATCTGGATTCTTAAATCTAGTTCAAAGAACATAGTTGGTTTTTCCTGATATTCTCTGCCTTTACTGTTACAACACAATCTTCCTGCCTTATTTCTCATTTCTATTAATCATACCCCATGCATTAAGACATTTAGATTTGCATCAATTTCTTCCTTCCTCCCTGTCCTCTCCCAAACTCCCAGAGTTAGTTATTAAGTTTTGGGAATCAGTGGTTCAAAGTTGACATGTAGGATTATCCTGTCAATCACCTACAAAATAATTCACTATTGCTAATAATAAAATGCCAAAGTTATAAATGATTTACTTTTTAACAATTGTATAAAATAGTGGGGAGTCAATATTCATCATTCTCACTGATACAAATTTTCATTTTTTTCTGTAATGCTAGAGGAATGGATACAAGTGAGGTTAGTAAACTAGAAATTGTGCATACCACTAAAAATACCCATAGGATTGAGTAGCACAGATGAATTTTATTTATCATGTGTGACAGCTGAGCAGAAAGGGTGCTGCTGTAGAATGAAACTCTGTGATCTCGTTCATGTTTGCATCCTTTCCCTTCCATTCTCTTTACCAACATACCTGGTTTAGATTTGGATTATTTAGCTTCCTAGTTGATATCTCTGCCTCTTTTCTCTCTCTTCTGTCCCTTCTGATAATCCATTCTTGACCCTGCTATAAACTCAGTCATTCTAGAGGATAATTCTGGTGACCTGTCACTTCTCTGTTTACCCTATAATGTCCTTCCAGGGTATTTGTGGCAGCTCTGAGGTATCTCCACTAGCCTTATCTAAAGTAACTTCCTTTCTTCTCATCTGCATATCAATTAAATAAGGCAACTTTGCTTTAGCCAAAATTTCCAGGTCATTCTTCTAAAATGACATTTTCCTGCTTTTTGGTAAGAATCTTCTTCTTACAAGTGCTAGCTTGAAAGAAGGTTTTAAAGTTCTTTGTATAGGGAAATGCAAGTATATCCAGGAAACACTGTTAAGTGCAAATGGCAATGTGCAGAAAAGTGTGTATATTATTCCATATTTTGAATAACAAAGGAGAAAAATAAGAATGCATATTTCTGCATTTTCTGCAGAAAGAAACTCTGGAATGACATAGAAACTACTTAGTTTAGATTGGTGGGAACAAAATGACAAAGAGAAGAGGTGAAAATGGGACTTTCATAGATACCAACTGTAGTAGGGTTGTCCATGGGAATATATTACCTCATCAGAAATAATCATTAATAAAATCTGATTAGTCATCAAAGCTAAAGCAATCCCAACCAGGAGTGTGGCAAATCTGAAATCCCAGCACTTGGGAAGCTGAGACAGGAAGACTGAGTTTGAGGCCTGCTTGGGCTACTAGAGAGATCTTGGCTCAAAAGGCCCAAAACAAAACGACAAAACAGCAATTTCAAGAAGGCATTTCTCAGTGTCCTGCTGAGAAATTGCACATACACAATTTTTTTATGTTATTAGATTTAAGTCATTTAGTTATTTGAGATTTTTTTCTTCTCTCTCTCTCTCTCTCTCTCTCTCTTTCATTTTTTGGTGGGGTTTTGGGGGAGTTGTGTCCTTTGTTTTGTTTTGAAGGTATAGAGGATTGAACTGAGAGCCTCACTTGTGGGGCAAATGCTTCACCACTAACCCCATATACCCTCAGTCCTTTGGGTTTTAGTTTGTTTCTCAGATAGAGTAGACACTCTATCTGATACTTTTTCCCAGGCTGGCTTCAAATTTCAATCCTCCTATCTCCATCTCCTAAGTAGCTGGGATTACAGGTGTGTACTAACACACCCAGCTCTTTCCTGACTTTTGAAAGATACTTTAAAGAGTCCAAGCAGATATTTTGAGGTGTTCATAGTTTTATTTTTTATTATGACTGGCAACAATGCCTTATAAATAAGGCATAATAAGGCTGGCAATAAAGATATTTCTAAACTTGAAGAAAGCTGCTCCCCAGCTTCAAGGGCATAATGGATAGAGAACTCAAAGAAAGTATCTCCTCACTTGTTCTAGAGAAGCAATCGACTGTGTTTCTCACTTCAGTATTCTCAGAAATAAGAAGGATCTTAACAGAAGATAAATAAATCTTCTGATTCATTGACCCTTTCAGGCTCATTGGCTTCTTTCATTCCTTCCTTTACTCACTCAATGATTCAATAAATATATATTCAGTACCTAACTTGTGTCAAACACTGTGTAAAACATTGACCGTCAAATGTTAGTAGAGAAAATGAACAAATTTGTATTTGTATTGTACATTTCAACTATGACTAGTGCCAGGAAGACAATAAAGGGCAGCAATCCAGATTAAAATGAAAATTTTGTTTGCAAGCTTCCCAAGACCTGCCATGAGCTTTCCTTACCGAAGTGCCCAGTATTTCAAGATTATTATTATCTTTTGGATTACACAACAGAAATGTATTTCTCACAGTTCTGAGAATGGGAGGTCAAGATAAACCTGGCTTCTGATGAGGGTCTTCTTTCTAATTTTCAGATTGTCATATTATTATTTCTTTACATGGTGGAGAACAAAATAGCAACTTCTGGCATTTTGTTTTTTATTATTTTTTTTGAAACAGGGTCTAACTATGTAGTCCAGGCTGTCCTCAAACTGATAATCCCCTTGCCTCAGTATCCTGAATGTTGGGATTACAAGTGTACATCACCAAAGCCAACTTGCATATCTTCTTATAAAAGCACAAATTTTATTCATGAGGGCTCATCATCATGGCCTCATTCTTTCCCCAAAGTCCTGTCTTCTAATACCACCACTTTAAGGGTTTGGATTTCAACAAGTAAATTTTGGTGGGAAATAAGCATTTAGCCTATACCCCTGACCCTCCAAATTTCATGTCCTTGCATGAATAATACTTTCTTTCTATCCTAACAACCCTAGAATTACTAACTTTTTCCAACATCACTTTTGAAGTCTGAAAATTGCATCAAATATCATCTAAATCAGATATGAGTGCGACTCAAGTACAATTTATCCTGAAGAAGAACTTCTCTTCAGCTGCAATCCTGTGAAACCAAATAAGCTATGGATTTCCAAAATACAACAGTGGGACAGGCATAGGATAGTCATTCCTATTCCAAAAGGAAGAAATGGGAAAGAAGTAAAGGATGACAAATCCCAAGTAACTCCAAATCCTAGCAAAACAACCTGCATAAATCCTTAAGGCTGGAGAATAACCCTCTTTGGCTCAATGCTCTCCCTCCCAAACCCACTGGGGTTCTGGTCTAGACTCTGCAGCAGCAGAGTTCAAGCACCTCAAGATCTGGATAGCCCATCACAAGCACGATCATTCTTTGTACCCTCACCAGCCTGTCTTAACCCTTTCAAACACTTTTATTAATAGTTTCTTTGGTGGTATTAATTCAAATAAATCCCTTAGTGGTAGAATCTTATCGAATGGGAAAGCTTATAAATAAGTAAACCCACAAATCTAGAGAAATCCATGTGGCAGAGATTCAATTTGAGCAAATCCTCAGCGTGGTTTCCATTCTTCATGATTTAACTAATCCTGGGGTTTTGGCATAATTGTGTACAGGGAGCACTAGTTACAAACTTTTCCTTAAATTACTTAGCATGTATTTTTAATTTATGTATTAATTTATTTTTTAATTAGGCTCCAAACTGGTGAAGACTTGCCTTTTGAATAATGGAAGCACTATGGCTTTATAGGTGGTTGGTAGGAATGGGAGGCATCTCCATAAAGAAGGAAGTTTCAAACCTGTCAACTACAGGAGAATCATCTGCGGACCTTATTTTTAAGTGTGATATTTGAGATCCATGTCTTACTTATTCTAATTCAATTGCTTTGGAATAGAAGAAACAGATGGATACTTTCAAAAGGCTGCCCAATTGATTCTGAGGTGCTGTGAAGAATCAGAAACATTGCTTTAAAGCAATTTGTATGTGAAGGCCTGTGTTCTTGAGAAACATGAGTTACCACATGATAGAGGTGAATTTTTAAAATTAGAAAAAGAAAGAAATTATTACATTTTTTAGAGGGTGAGATTTGAGACAGGGTCTCCCTACATAACCCAGGCTGGCCTAGAACTCACTATCTAGGTCAGGTTGACCTTGAACTCATGATCTTCTTGCCTCGGCCTCCTGAGTGCTGGGATTACAGGTATGAACCACCACTCCTGGCCTTAGAAATAGTCTTTGTAGCATTTGGGATAGATAATGACAACATTTAAGGTATGCTTAACTTCCCCTTTTTGCAAGTGATGAAACAGAGGCTTGTTCAAGTCAAATGACATACCTAAGATCCCAAGACTACTAAGTGAGAAGGGAAGGAATTGATCTCAGATTTTAGTTCAATACCCAAATTAAAGATTTTACAATTTTTCCAGAATGAAACAAGCATTATGTTAGACTTTTGCACCTACATTGTTTTATTTAATTCTTAGACTACTCTCAGAACCTTGGTATTACTAAACAAAAAGAAGTTTAAGGAATAACTTCTCAATGTCTGATTGCCAATAAGTAACCTCTGTGGACTGCATGTTTGAATCCCACCCTACCCACTTCATTTGTTGAAACCCACGAAATGATGGTGTGAGAAGATGGGGCCTTGAAACTCAGTGGGTCATGATGGCATCAGTTCCCTTACAAAATGAGACACCAGATAGGTTGCTTTCTCTCTCTTTCTACACTGCAAAGATACAATGAGAAGAAAGCCACCTCAAACCAGGAAGCGGGCCCTCACTAGAACTCAGCCATGCTGACACATTGATCTTTGACATTTAGCATCTAGAAATATGACAAAGCTACCTAATCTATGGTATTTTTATAGAAGCCCAAGCTTAATTGTTAATAAAGCCAGAATTTAACCCTATGTCTGTCTGATATGTTAGGTGCTTAATAAAAATATCTAAGGATCTTGATAGAGTACCAGAAGTGAGTGCAGATGATAATAAGGATGAGATAGTGCAGCCAAAGAATTGGTATTGATAAAGTTGCAAGATTTTATCAGTAAGTTGTCTGGACCTCAGATATGTATTGTATTCAGTACAATAAATAAGAGAGAAAAAGTCACAGTTACAAATTGAATATGACATATGGGCAAGTAAAGAGTAGTCAGAATTCTAAAACCCCATCTTTGAGGCCCAAAATGGACTGCTATTACCCAAGAACATTCTAAGTCTAATTAGGTTTAAGGAGCTAAAGATAGGCATGTTATTGGATCCCAGCAATTTTTCCCACACATAGGACTTTCCCCAGGTGTTTAGCATATTTCTCAAACTGAACTCCCAAAATTTAAGTGGTATGTGACTAGGAGTACTTGGAACTACAGCTAAATATGGCAATGTCTTTGAAACATCATTGGTATTTAAATATTTAAGGGAGATTTGCATTAAATTGGCATGACAATTATAATATGATAAAAAATTTTAAAAATTGTTCCTATATTTATATGATATATAAATGGCTTGAACTTAAAAGACAGAACTGGGTGTTTAAAGTAATTTCTTTCCTTGGAAGGGAACGCCTTGGTAAAAGCCATGAGGAAACTCAGAGATGCAGGCTCAATTTTGTCTTCTGTGGACTAGACTTTTTAAAACTTTTTAACACCCTGCTGTCAGAGAGAAGTAGAGGAGTTGTACAACTCATCAAAGTCTCAAATCTGAAACAATTGGAAAAGTTAAAGAATTATGGTGAGTCATGACAAAGTCAGAGTAAACATTGGTCTGAATTGGATGGAGACTTGTCTTTTGACTTGACTTCAAGAGGTTACAGAAAACCCAAGGTGAAATGCACAAAGGGCACCAAACTCAATGGAATAATGTACTTGTAATTAAGACTTAAGGGGTCGAATTTTGGTCCCTGTGTAAAACCTTAATTTTTTTTTTTGCAGTACTGTGGCTTGAACTCAGGACCTTCACTTTGAATCACTCTTCCAGCCCTTTTTTGTGATGGGCATTTTTGAGATAGGGTCCTGAGAACTATTTGCCCCAGCTTGCTTCTACTGATCTCTGCCTCCTGAGTAGCTAGGAATACAGGCATGCACCACCAGTGCCTGGCCCCTGTGTTAAACTTTGAACATCACTTCTCTTTATTTCCCCGTCTATAAAACAGACCTGACAATATATCAAGGCAAATTTTTGCAAGAATCCTATGAAGGTACTTAGTGAGTACAAAGAACCAGAAAATGCTAAACAGTAAAATATTCTGGAAAGCTGTGAAATTGTGCTTGTTGTTAGACACTTGTAGCCTATTGAACATACTGTTAGATTTTTCTCTTCCTTAAAGATAGCAATTATGAAGAAGCACACACATTTTCCATGTATAATAGAAGACACTTGTCACCTACATATTTTTCCCACTGGACCTATGCCTTTTTATTTTCAAGAGACTTGAATTATCCTCTTATCACTATTATACACAAAAAATAGGTATACTTTATGACTCAACATTTTCTCTCCATTGGACACATTCCTCTTTTCCCTTAGGAGTTCCTTTTCCCTTAGGAGTCACATCACAGTTCTCCATGTACCTGTGACCTTATCCTGTACTTTGAATTTGGGTGACAAGCCTATGGTCAAAAGTTGAATGGAGATAGTAATAGTCACCGAATAAGACAGGGTCAGACTTAGTTAAAGATTAATGCAAAAGTTTTATATTAAAAGAAGTATTGATATATTATGAAATAGTAAGCAATTTCACATTCAATCTTAAACTGAACCATAGGCTTTCAAAAGAAAAACAAAAAGAGCCCTGCCAAGTCAGGCCACTTAAGCTGTGCTGTCTGACTACCCAAGAACCCCTTCTGTGGGAAGCATTTGGGATCAGAACCTCTCCAAGCAGATAAATAGTAGTAGTCAGTATTGGCATGCCCCTCCCATCCATCCACCCTCATTTTGGACTTCCATCCCCTATCCTGTTTCTGTTATATCTTGTGGGTAATGAAAACATTCCCCAGCAACCTCACATGGATGGTTTTAACACCAACTGTGGACAATTAGAAAAAAAAAAACCAACTGTGGTAATATATATATGAAAATTTCTAAAACAAGAAATACTGAGCATATTATGTTCATTACAATTTTTAATTATTATAGTAGACCACAATTAATTATATCACTTTACATAAATTGTAATCTCTTAAATTGTTTCAGTTGTTCTTATTTTGTGTTTAAAGTAGACCTCAAGCTCCTTGGCTTTTTTCTTTGGTAGATTTCTTAGTCTAACTCTGACTATAAGAGTTACTAAAAATACCTTAAAATGATTTGATGCAGCCATTATTGAAAAGATATTTATTAAGTACCTAAGGGGAGGGGCGAGAAACAACACCCTGCATTTTTCTGTCATAAGATTTGTGATGAGCATTTATCATTTTTGCATACCTGCGACTTTTTCACCCCTCTCTTGTAATCTTTTCAAGTTTTTCTTATAAAACAATCTCTTCCTTTCCCATTTTCTTTGATTTCATTGGCATTGATCACACCTTAGCTTCTGGGTGGGTTATGGCCTTGGCCTGAGGTGATCCAATTCTGAAGGATACGAATTAAGCCCAGAATGTCTTTGGAACTGCTAAGGAAGATAAATTCTCTTTCTATGAAGGTACTAAGAAGATACAAACCAAGGCTGGAGCAGTAGTCATTTTGTCACCATTCAGAGAAATTGGGCCTTAGTAGGAGCCATTACAGAAGATGGAAAGATTGGTATCCAATCAGAACAATCTCTGAACTCTCCGCTTTTAGTCATAGGCAATGCATTGAACCATCTTGATCAGTGACCAATCATTCCTTCTTGAATTTAGCTAATTTGAGGGATTTTTTTCCTCTTATATAAAGAATTGTGACTAAAACAACATTTTCATAATGTTTAAGATTATTTGTTGGATGTATATCTTCTTCATGAGGCTAAAGACTATAAAGATGGGGCAAGCAGTCACATCTGCCTTTTGAATTTCATATTCCCTGCACCTGACTCAATACTTGCCATGTAGCAGTAGCTCCTTAAATATTTGTTGATGAAATTAATGGAAAAAACTCAACAGAAAGTCCATTAGAGGAAAATACTGAGAATCCATTGTTCTGGGTTAAGTTCCTGCACTAGGTCCCAATAGACTAGATTAAAAATAAAAATAAGTCACTCATGCAAAAGTTGCAAACCTTTCAAGAACTCAGGAGAAAAAATAACTGAATTTCTGAAATAGGGCAGTTTCTACCAACATGATAATGAGGTTCCCTCTGTTTAAATCTTTACCAAAAAAAGGAACTTGAAGTAACCAGATGTTCACCAATCAGTATTTGTCTAATATTCTGTCTTCTTTATCCATGTCCCCCTCTACCCCTTATAAGGACAGTCACTCTGAAGTGACCACTCTGCTTTTTGTTCTTTGTTTCTGCTTTCTTCCTCCTTTTTCTATATAGAGAACCAGCCTCTGTGCTTGACTCACTACAACACTTTTTCTGTTTTATGGGGTAAAGTTTTTCCTGCTTCTAACATTTCAAAATAAAGCCAATCAAATTATTTAAATTAAATTTGTTTAATTTTAATTTTTTGTCTTGGAATTGAGTTAAATATCTGGAATATAAGCAAATTGTTGATATTGATTTCCTGATGAGTAAAAAGGTTTGAGGGAACCTTTGTTTCCAAGAGTTGCAATTCATCTCTTCTTTTAACTCATGACCACTTTGTAACTTCTTTTTACCATAGAAAATCTTTCTTAAATTTAAAAACTCTCAACATTTCCTGTAGTTGGGACTATATATTTGAATATAATTTCTAGAATAAAGAAGATTATAAACATAAGCAGCAGAATATACACTCCTCTCTCCTTTTTGAGACTATCTTTTTTCTTTTCCCCTCCAAATACTAATGAAGCCTGACCCTACTTAGCTTCCAAAATCAGACATGTTCAGGATGGCATGACCATAGACATCTTTATTCTTTTCTTCAGAGTAAAATTTGTAATTCTTTTTTTGCTTGTTTTGTTTTTTTTATTCATATGTGCATACAATGCTTGGGTCATTTCTCCCCCTTCCCCCTACCCCCTCCCTAACCCTCCCCAACACCCCCCCAACCCCCTCAATACCCAGCAGAAACTATTTTGCCCTTATCTCTAATTTTGTTGAAGAGAGAGTATAAGCAATAATAGGAAGGGACAAGGGTGTTTGCTAGTTGAGATAAGGATAGCTATACAGGGAGTTGACAGTTGACTCACATTAATTTCCTGTGCATGTGTGTTACCTTCTAGGTTAATTCTTCTTGATCTAAACTTTTCTCTAGTTCCTGGTCCCCTTTTCCTATTGGCCTCAGTTGCTTTTAAGGTATCTGCTTTAGTTTCTCTGTATTGAGGGCAATAAATGCTATCTAGTTTTTTAGGTGTCTTACCTATCCCCAAACATCCCTTGTGTTCTCTTGCTTTATGATGTGATCAAAGTCCAAACCCCTTGTTGTGTTTGCCCTTGGTCTAATGTCCCCATATAAGGGAGAACATACAATTTTTGGTCTTTTGGGCCAGGCTAACCTCACTCAGAATGATGTTCTCCAATTCCATCCATTTACCAGTGAATGATAGAATTTCGTTCTTCTTCATGTCTGCATAAAATTCCATTGTGTATAGTTACCACATTTTCTTAATCCATTCGTCAGTGGTGGGGCATCTTGGCTGTTTCCATAACTTGGCTATTGTGAATAGTACTGCAATAAACATGGGTGTGCAGGTGCCTCTGGAGTAACCGGTGTCACAGTCTTTTGGTTATATCCCCAAGAGTGGATAGATGATAGATCTAATGGATCAAATGGTAGATCGATGTGTAGCTTTTTAAGTAGCCTCCAAATTTTTTCCAGAGTGGTTGTACTAGTCTACATTCCCACCAGCAGTGTAAGAGGGTTCCTTTTTCCCCGCATCCTCGCCAACACCTGTTGTTGGTGGTGTTGCTGATGATGGCTATTCTAACAGGGGTGAGGTGGAATCTTAGTGTGGTTTTAATTTGCATTTCCTTTATTGCTAGAGATGGTGAGCATTTTTTCATGTGTTTTTTGGCCATTTGAATTCCGTCTTTTGAGAAAGTTCTGTTTAGTTCACCTGCCCATTTCTTTATTGGTTCATTAATTTTGGGAAAATTTAGTTTTTGAAGTTCCCTATATATTCTATATTCTGGTTATCAGTCCTTTGTCTGATGTGTAGCTAGCAAATATTTTCTCCCACTCTGTGGGTGGTCTCTTCAGTTTAGAGACCATTTCTTTTGTTGAGCAGAGGCTTTTTAGTTTTATGAAGTCCCATTTATCTATGGTATCTCTTAGTTGCTTTGCTGCTGGGGTTCCATTAAGAAACTTCTTACTTATACCCACTAATTCCAGAGTATTTCCTACTCTTTCCTATATCAACTTTAGTTGGGGTATGATATTAAGATCCTTTATTCATTTTGAGTTAATATTGGTATAGGGTGATATACATGGATCTAGTTTCAGTTTTTTGCAGACTGCTAACCAGTTTTCCCAGCAGTTTTTGTTGAAGAGGCTGTCTGTTCTCCATCGTATATTTTTAGCACCTTTACCAAAGACAAGTTGGTTATAGTTGTGTGGCTTCATATCTGGGCCCTCTATTCTGTTCCACTGGTCTTCATGTCTGTTTTTGTGCCAGTACCATGCTGTTTTTTGTTATTGCTTTGTAATATAGTTTAAAGTCAGGTATCGTGATACCTCCAGCATTGTTCTTTTGACTGAGTATTGCCTTGACTATTCGTGGCCTCTTGTGTGTCCATATAAATTTCACGGTAGATTTTTCAATCTCTTTAATGAATGTCATTGGAATTTTGATGGGAATTGCATTAAACATGTAGATTACTTTTGGGAGTATAGACATTTTTACTATGTTGATTTTCGTATGTTGAACCACCCCTGCATTCCTGGCATGAAGCCTACTTGGTCGTGGTGAATAATCTTTTTGATGTGTTGTTGAATTCAGTTTGCCATTATTTTGTTGAGGATTTTTGCATCAATGTTCATTAAGGAGATTGGCCTATAGTTCTCCTTTTTGGAAGTGTCTTTGCCTGGTTTGGGGTTAAGTGTGATACTGGCTTCATAAAATGTGTTTGGCAATTTTCCTTACCTTTTTTATTTCGTGGAACAGTTTAAGGAGAGTTGGTATCAGTTCTTCTTTATAGATCTCATAGAATTCAGCAGAAAATCCATCAGGTGCTGGACTTTTCCTTTTGGGGAAACTCTTGATTGCTGCTTCCATTTTATTTTGTGTTATAGATCTAGTCATGAAATTAACATCCTTTTGGTTCAGTTTTGGATGATCATATGTATCTAGAAATCTGTCCATTTCTTTAAGATTTTCAAATTTATTTGAATATAGGTTCTCAAAGTAGTCTCTGATGATTTCCTGGACTTCCATGGTGTTTGTTGTTATCTCCCCTTTTGCATTCCTGATTCTACTAATTTGAATTTTTTCTCTCCTCATTTTAGTCATGTTTGCCAGGGGTCTATCGATCTTGTTTATTTTTTCAAAGAACCAACTTTTTGTTTCATTAATTCTTTGTATGGTTTTTTTGGTTTCTATTTCATTGATTTCAGATCTTATTTTTATTATTTCTCTTTCTATTTGTTTTGGGATTTGCTTGTTCTTGTTTTTCTAGAAGTTTGAGATGTATCATTAGGTCATTGATTTGGGATCTTTCAATCTTTTTAATATATGCACTCATGGCTATAAACTTTCCTCTCAGGACTGCCTTATCTGTGTCCCATAGATTCTGTTAGGTTGTATTTTCATTTTCATTGACTTTCAGGAACTTTTTAATTTCCTCTTTTATTTCATCAATGATCCATTCTTCATTAAGTAATGAGTTATTTAGTTTCCAGCTGTTTGCATGTTTTTTGTCTTTACTTTTGTTGTTGAGTTCTACTTTTACTGCATTGTGATCAGATAGTATACACGGTATTATTTCTATTTTCTTATATTTGCTGAGGTTTGCTTTGTGCCCTAGGATATGATCTATTTTGGAGAAGGTTCCATGGGCTGCTGAGAAGAATGTATATTGTGTAGAAGTTGGATGAAATGTTCTGTAGACATCAACTAGTTCCATTTGATCTATTGTATATTTTAGATCTATGATTTCTTTATTGATTTTTTATTTGGATGACCTATCTTTTGATGATAATGGGGTGTTAAAGTCTCCCACAACCACTGTGTTGGAGTTAATATATGCATTTAGGTCCTTCAGGGCATGTTTGATGAAATTGGGTGTGTTGACATTGGGTGCATATAGGTTGATAATTATTATTTCCTTTTGGTCTATTTCCCCTTTTATTAGTATGAAATGTCCTTCTTTATCTCATTTGATCAATATAGGTTTGAAGTCTACTTTGTCAGAGATAAGTATTGCTACTCCTGCCTGTTTTCGGGGGCCATTGGCTTGGTAAATCTTCTTCCAGCCTTTCATCCTAAGCCTATGCTTATTTCTGTCGGTGAGATGGGTCTCCTGTAGGCAACAAATTGTTGGATTTTCCTTTTTAATCCATTTTGTCAAATGGTGCCTTTTGATGGGGGAATTAAGTCCATTAACATTAAGTGTTAGTACTGATAGGTATGTGGTGATTCCTGTCATTTAGTTGTCTTAGTTGTTTGAAGGTTTGATTGTGTGTACCTAAGTTGAGGTTACTCTGTATTTTCTTGCTTTTTCTTTTCCTGTGATTTGGTGCTGCCAGTCCTTTCATTGTTATGTTGGGTTTCACTTTCTGTGTGCAGAATCCCTTGAAGAATCTTTTGTAGTGGTGGCTTTGTGGTCGCATATTGTTTTAGTTTCTGCTTATCATGGAAGACTTTTATTGCTCCATCTATTTTGAATGATAGCTTTGCTGGGTAGAGTATCCTGGGGTTGAAGTTATTTTCATTCAGTGCCCGGAAGATCTCACCCCACGCTCTTCTTGCTTTTAATGTTTCAGTTGAGAAGTTTGCTGTGATTTTGATGGGTTTTCCTTTGTATGTTATTTGTTTTTTCACTCTTACAGCCTTCAATATTCTTTCCCTGGTTTCTGTACTTAATGATGATATGCCATGGGGTAGTTCTATTTTGATCTGGTCTGTTTGGTGTTCTGGAGTCCTCTTGCATATGTATGGGGATAGATTTCTCTAGATTTGGGAAATTTTCTGTAATTATTTTCTGTAATTTATTATTATTGAATATATTACACATTCCCTTTGCTTGCACCTCTTCTCCTTCTTTGATGCCCATGATTCTCAGGTTTGGTCTTTTCATGGAGTCGGTGAGTTCTTGCATTTTCTTTTCACATGTCTTGAGTTGTTTAACTGATAGTTCTTTGGTTTTTCCTTTAATTACTATTTCATCTTTGAGTTCTGAGATTCTGTGTTCTGTTTGTTCTATTCTGCTGGATTGGCCTTCCATTTTGTTTTGCAATTCTGTTTCGTTCTTTTTTCTGAGGTTTCCCATATCCTGAGTGTCTTCCTCTTTAATGTTGTCTATTTTGTCCTGAGTTGATTAATTTTTTATTAATCATGTTCTCTGTTTCACTTTGGTGTTTGTACAGTGCTTCTATGGTTTCCTTTATTTCTTCTTTTGCTTTCTCAAATTCTCTATTTTTGTTGTCTTGGAATTTCTTGAGTGTCTCCTGTACATTTTGGTTGACCATATCCAGTATCATCTCTATAAAATTCTCATTGATTACCTGTAGTATTTCTTCTTTTAGATTGTTCTTGTGGGCTTCATAGGGTTCTTTGGCATAGTTTATCTTCATTTTGTTGGAGTCTGGATCTGTGTATCTGTTTTCTTCATTCTCCTCTGGTTCCCGTACTAATCTTTTGCTGTGGGGAAACTGGTTTCCCTGTTTTTTCTGTCTTCCCATCATTGCCCTTGCTGTTGTTATTGTCCCTGTACTGTGTGCAATTAAGTATTTTCTAGCTTGTAATAATAACAATGGTGACATTTATAATGGAAGGGTGAGAGGAGATGGAAAGCAAAGAAGTTAAAGAAAAAGGGAAAAACAAATAAACAAACAAGTACAAAAAACAAAACAAACAACAAAAAAAGTTTCAAAGATATAAACAGGGAGACATAGTGTACTAATCAATAGTAAGCTGAACAGTCATTAGAGAGACAGAGAGGGGATTGAAAATAAAAATAAAAATAATAAAAATAAAAATAAAAAATAAATAAATTAAAAAAATATATTAAAAAAAATCTCCAAGTTCAAATGCAATAAAGTTTCAGTCTTCATAATTTTGGTGTATGTCCCTCAGCCTCCAACCCTGGAGATGGTGTCTCAGAAGTAGTTCTGCCTTGTCTCATCAAAGGGGAAAAAAACTAAAACAAAACAAAACAACACAAAACAAAAAAGAAGCCCACAAAGTGTCCCAAGTTCAAATGCAATACAGTTTCAGTAAGTTTTTCAGCATGCAGGTGTAGTTCAGTTGTTGTCTCATCAAAGGTAGGGAGAGAAAAAATGAGTCTGGAGACAGTTCTGTGAATAGCTATCTGAGGCTGTGGCTTGCTTGCCCACTGCTGTCAGCCTGCTGTAGCTGGAGGCTTTATTTATGCAGATCTCAGGAGTAAGCTTAACACTCACCTAGCCCCGCAGGCTTTGTTTACTTAGAGTTCTCCTGGACAGGACCACCACTACTACAAGATTTCCCCTTTCCAAGCACATTGGGAGAGGTGACACTGCACCAGCTTTCTCAGGCTGGCATGTTTATTTACATTTGACATGGGAAGTGGGTCTTCCCCCCTCTCCTGTGGAGTTTTCCTCCCTCTGCCACTTTTACAAGCTTTCCCAATCCTGGTTGCTGGGCATGTGCCGCCGCTCCTGCCTTCTCCGGCCAGTTTGATGTGAGGGATTCCCCTCCCTGCCTCTTCAGCACTCAGGGCACCCAGCCCTCTTTGCTATGTGTCTTTTTGTTGTTATTGCTTATTATTCAGTTTCTCTTTTTTCCCTGGGTGGGGGTTGGTCTGTCCAGGGGGCTATGCTGATCTGGCCCAGGATTGTCTGTTTTAGTACTGCTTGCCACTTATCTCACCTTGTGGTCTTCGTCTTCCTAAGCTGTCTGGGCATTGGCATCTGGCGGTGGTATGGGAGCCCTCCTGGTTTCTCCATTTAACGTGAAGTGGAGATGCTATGTGCAGGCTGGAGGTGTGGAGGAGTCAAAATTTTGCCTCTTCTTGGTGGTTTTTCCTGTAAGGTGTCTCTCCAAGATTTTTCTTTAGGAGGCACACTTTCTGCTTCCTCCCTCTAGCCGCCATCTTGGAATCTCTCTAAAATTTGTAATTCTTTAAATTCTGTCTATATTTTATTTGTCCTGCAGTGCTTTCCTAAGACTTCCCTATGCATTTCTTACCCTACCCTCAACCAAGAACTACCCAGTTTGACATACAACTGAGGCTAATTTTTACATCTGTGCAACAATTAATGTTTATTCACCAGAGATTATGACCAAGAAGCATCATTAGCTTTAAACATATCCTTCCTCTTCTCCAATGCAGCTTAAAGTTTATTGAATTTGAAAGTTTTAATTTATTCATTCACATTACCACATGTACATCTAAATCATATTTAATCAGCTACAGGGAAAATATAGCAAGAACAGGTTTGAGATATTATACATTGAGAGAGAACCTTTAAGTTTTGAGGGACTGTTTTGAGAACTAACCAACCTAAGACTTGAAGACCTTGATTACCAGTTAAAAATTAAAATCCAAAACATGGGGTGCAGTTAGAGTAGGCAAAGATATGAATAAAGTAATTATTGTATGACTTGCTCTTAAATTTTATAATAAAATGACCTCTTATTCTTGTATCCTCACTTTTATTGTTTGGAGGATGTAGCATAGCTGTTCAATAGGTACTTGCTTAAAGAAGGCTGATTATCAAATTGATCACTATAGCTATTTAGGCTTAGTCTTAAAAGATATGTATTCTCTATTAGTTCTAATCAGCATTCATTCTGGGTGTTATTATCCTGCCTTGAAAACAATCTTGTTTTGCAACCTTAAAGTCAGTAATTCCATAGAAATTGGGTTTATAGTAAATCTATGATTACAATATAATCTGTGGAGTCCAAATAGCTACACACTTAGCTATAGAACTGCATGTAAAACACAGAGTGATGATTACATAGCTGTTTGGGGCCTAGAAAAGAAAGGGATAACAAATGTTTTGATGGTTGAAGAGCTGTGAAATCTTTCTGTTTTAAATGTCTCATGTTAATTATGATCCTCAAACATCATGTCTTTACTTTAGCTGCCTTAAAAATGGCCTGAAGATCTACTGCTAAATCTATGACTTACATCATGTATTGAGAGTTTATTTTAATAAGATGATTAAAAATAGAAAATTTAGCTGATTTAAAGTGACAATAGAAAAAAAGTCAACCAAATTTGCTTTTAGCAAATAATGTATCTCTGTATTAAGGGGGTCTTTTGTGATAGTGTTTACTTTAAGCTCTGGGACCTCTGGGTAGTGTCTCTACACAATAGAACTTATCAAATGAACATTTCATCCAAAGCCTCTGCCCTTCCATTTAGTGTCAAAGTCTCAGCCACTGATCAACTTGTTGGTAACTAGTTTTAGTTGAACCTATTGTCTTAGTCCATCTTCTTCTGCTATAACTGAATATCTGAGGTTGGGTAATATATAAAGAAATTTATTTGACTTATAATGTGGGAGGCTGGGAAGTTCAATGTCATGGTGGCAGCATCTGGTGAGGGCCCTCATGCTTCATCGTAACATGGCGGAGGTCCTCATATGTTGAGATAGAGCAAGGGTGATAGCATGAATCTCTCATCATCTTCTTATTGTCCCACTGGTGCCATTCTGGTGTCCTACCTTGATGACCTTATCTAATCCTAATTATCTTCCAAAGGTACTCCCTCTAAATATCATTAACATATGACTTTGGGGGATAAATTCCCAATACAAACATTCAAACCACAGCACTGATGCATCTTGCTCTTTTAATATAGTCCTAGTTCTAAGTTATAGCAATTATTAAACTTTAGAATCAGACTGGCCCATAAAGATATCTACAGAGGTTAACTAAAGCCATTCCATGATTCACAAGAGTCATACTAAAAATCACGTGTCCCTTCTCCTAATCCAGAATCTTGCACAGTGCTGAGACCTGTGCAGAAACCAAAGATGAGTTAGTTGCAGATCCTACCCTCAGGGGGTTCAAACTCTAGCAGATCATATGAGACAACATCACTCTACCTCAAAATGAAGGAAGCTCATTCAGAATGACATTGTATAGTAGAAATAACAAGGAACTGGGATTACAAAAGACTGGTGCTGAAGGCAAATTCTACCACTTCTTAGCTGGGAAAATTCAGCAAGACACATATTAGACTTAAAACTTGTTTTTTTCTGTAAAATTAATAAGTTGGACTGTTTTTAGGATGAAATGGGGAACATCTATGATTGTTACAATGCACAGAGACTGGTTCATGACAAGAATTTAAAGGATGTTCATGATTATTAATAGAAGAAAACAATTATGGGAGTGTAGAGGATTGAAAAGGATTCTCATGGTTGTGCAACTGGAAAAGATTCTAAGAGATGGTATTTGTGAGGCATGAGAAAGACCAGTTATGGACTTTAGAGGGAAAAGAAGAGATGAGGGTAGACTCTTCAGTGGAATTGGAGTATATGAAAGCAATGAGTAGGAAAAATGAGGCTTATAGACAGGGCACACTGAACTGTCTCATGGGCCAAATCCAGATGATAAGTAATAACAATAACTGTGAGTATTCACTGCAGGCTCACTATTGCAAGGCTTCTAGAGAAGTGCAAGAAAACCATAGTGAAGAAGTCAGTTAGAGTCTTCTGCTAGTGGTCTAGAGTCTCAAGCTGTGGGTATTGTATACTAGGGGATCCTTGAAAACTTTGAACAGTAGAGGAATGTCATAATTGGACATGGGCTTTTGAAAAATGATCTGGCAGTGGTGAGAAAATGCTATATTAGCAGAAAAGCAGAGCTAAAAGTGAGGGGATTTATTGGGGAATTGGCTTAGGTGATTATGGAAGTCCTATGATATATTGTCTGCAGCTAAAGAATCTGATAGCTTGGTTCAGTCCAAATCTGAAGATCAGAGAATGAGGAGAGCTAATGGTGCAATACTCAGTCCAAGTCCAAAGGCATGAGAAAATGGGAGCCACAGATGCAAGTCCTAGTGTGCAAAAACTAGAGAATTGGGGATTCCAATGTCCAATAGCAAGAGAAATTGGATTTCCCAGTTCTAAAAGAGAGGGAATAGGAGAAAATTCACCTCCCCTCTAACTTTTTGTTCTGTTTGATCCTTCAAATGGTTGAGTGGTGCCCATCCATGTTGGATGAGGGAAGATCTTATTTAGTCCATTGATTCAGTTTGTTCTGAGTCAGTTTCAAAGACTACCCAGAAATAATGCTTTACCAGCTTTCTGGGTATTCCTTAACCTAATCAACTTGACACCTAAAATAGATGCACTGAACAGTCTGGTAACAAGACCAAAGAACAGCCTGCAGCAAGATTTCAACTGATGGAAACAAAGACCTGAGGTAGGATGGTAGCAATGATTTAAAAACCAAGCGAACAAACAGGTAGTATACATGGGGAGAGAAAAGAAATGTGGTGTCGTAACCTCTAAAATTATCATAATTATTACAATCTGGTGGCTTAAAACAACAAAAATTTATTTTTTCATTGTTCTGAGAGTAGAAATCTAAAATGAAGGTGTCTGCAGTGTGTCTCTCTCTCTCCTTCTCTATCTCTCTCTCTCTCCTTCTCTTTTTATTTCTTTGTCCTCTCTCTTTCTCTCTCCTTTTCTCTCTCTCTCTCTGAAAGTTCTGGACAAGAATCTGCCTCTCTTCTACCTTCTGGTCATTATCAGCAGTCTTTAGCATTTCTTAATTTGTAGGCTGCAATAGTATAACTTCTGCCTCAATCTTCACATGCCATCTTCCACGTGTATGTCTACATTGGTGTCCAAATTTCCCTCTTCTTTTTCTTATAAAGACATCAGTCATGGGATTTGGGCCTATCCAAAATCAGTGTGCCTCATCTTAATTAATTATACCAGCAAAGACTATTTCCAAATAAGTTATCATTCATAGGTACTGGAGTTAGAGCTTGAAAAATTCAATCCACTTTATGTAGTACTTGAAAAATGCTAAGAGATAGGGATCCAGAAAGGAATCTCTTACATTCTGCTACTTCCATAATTTTTTTTCTAGTCAAAGGAATAAAAGAACACAGCCCCTTTGATCCTTGAATTGACCATTCTCATTGAATAGGCCAAACAAGAACAGCCCTCTGTTGTTCTTCTCTGAGGTCAAACTGATATGACTGTTTCTGACCTGCAGTTGCCATGGATCTTGGCTACACCAAGAATTAATACCTAGGGAAAGAGATTCTGGAGCCAAACTGAATACCACTCTTGTTCCTTACATATCTGCCTGTTTCTCAGCTTCCTCAACTGAAATGGTCATGACAAATTAATGTAATAGTGCTTACTTAATCTGTAAACAGTTGATAAATATGACATAGAGCTATAATAAATTACTATTATTACTTTGTTTAATAATAGCCATATTCACATAGTTGTTGCTTTCATTAGACTGCTTCCTAGCCTCTATGGAAACTTGAATTTCATCTCTTGGAACCCTAACACTTTGTCACTGGCATGCTAATTTTGATTGTCTAGGGTCACAGACCAAAGACAGAAAAAGAAGACATAGGTCCCTTGACTCTCTGGCCATTGTATGGCTCCAACATAGTATCTGTGTTTCCTTTTTCTCTTTGTTTCAGGAAATTTTTATAAATAAAATATCTACAATCCATTAGGCATATTTTTTAAATTCATAGATCAAAACTCCAGGGGACATTTGAAACACATCTGTTGTACTAAAATTTTGTTATACTAAATGTCATTTGAAACCTAAGCCATAGCTGAGAAATATTCTGAATAGATATTTATAAAAACAGTTGCTGTAATGGAGGGTTCCATCAGCATCACATAAAACGATCTCATTGCTTCTTCCTCCCTCCTGGTGTATTTCTCAATGTGATTCATATGCACTTCCTTAGAAAAGTCATCAGGAGACAGAGTCACTGACATAATGAAAAACTTTGGTTGTCTCAAAAGGTTGCTACTCCTCAAGGGCAGGGAATGCATATCACTCATCCTTGTACTTCCAGGTGTTGGCCAGGTACTTTGGGAGCATTAAAATATTTGATAAATGAATGAATAACTAAATGACTAAATGCTGAATTAATTAGATTCAACTTAGAAAAATCCTCATGAGACTGCACCCCAAATCTGTTTATATATAAACATTCACCAAAAATATTTTGCACATACTTAGCAGCAAAGCAGAATTGGGGTCTCACAGGAGCAGAATGTTCTCATCTGAGTATCTGAGGCCAATCAAGATATTATTACTTCTAATTGGTATTCCTACAAGTGGTTAATTTTTCCCCTATGCTTGATTTGTAAGCACTCAGGTGCAAAATTTGTTCCTGTCTTTAAGACCATCTTACTAATTACTTCCCATCTGAATCTTGGAACCAGAATCCCCCACTGATGGGTACAAATGAGGGAGAAATATGTCAGCACACATAGGCACTGGCTCGTGACAATGAAGATTTATTTGATCCAGTCAGCCAAGTGATCACTAGAAGCAAGTAATCAAGAGAATGAAATTCCAGGGTGGGTTCTGCCAGTACTTCTTTTGTTCAATAGCTTATCCCAGCCCTATCTATAACAGCATAAAGTCCAGGACACAGTGCCTTTGTTAATCCAAATCTTACTTGAAGATGTTGACCTTGACAATATTAGGACATTGGAGCTCAATTTTTGTTCATAAATATCTTTATTGTTGTTGCTCAGTTGATGTCATTGGGATTTATTTGGCTGCCAGCTCTGAGTTGCTATTTGAAAAGAGCAGTACCATATGCATCACATGCATATTCAATGGTGCAGTTCTTTTCATGGGAGAAGGGGGGTGCCCAGGCTCATGGCTCACAATATGAATTTGCATCCCACTTTGCATAAATTTGCATGTAGACTTTATAAGCCTCTAATTTCAAGTATGTAAAATGAAACGAATCAACGCAATCTACTGCAATTGTTTTCCAAGGCATTAATCACATGAAATACATCCCAGCTTTCCTTAACCAATTAATTTAATCACATCCAAGGTTAGCAGAGACAGGGAAGTAATAAATAATGGCTGCTAAGTGACTGACCTAGGGCTGAAAGGACATATAGAGCCTCAAAACTTCTCCAGTATGTCTCTCTTCCAGTCCTCATGTCTCTGTAGATTATATTATAGTTTTCCCAATATTTTATTTTATTTCATTGTCTTTCTTTCAGAAGGATTATATCTCTACCCTGTGGATCTCTGAAGTGGCTATACAACTTAATTCTCAACCAATGAAATGTTGGGCAGAAGTGTTGCATGTCCCATTGACACAAAAATTTTAACACATCATGCAATATCTCATTTTCCTCTGCCATAATGTGAGCAATATTCCACAGTGAGACTGTTCCATTACCTTGAATCCCAGGGTAAGATTAAGTGAAGGAGATCTCCACATCTCACAATGAACAAGAGAAAGACACATACCATGGCAGCTGCTGACATTTTTAGGCTATAGCCTATTCTTGGCTATCTTTCATTCTATTATGCATGTCCTGAATTGGTAGAATGAACATAATTTGATTTCAGAGGTTTATGTGAGTTTTGCTTATGTGCACAGCATTGGATGGAGGCAACATTAGTGAAAAATATAGTCCATACGGTAATAAACATATGAGGTGGTTGGAGAACTAATGTATTTATATTCTAGCCCAATTAAATATCACCAGACTGAAGAGTTACACTGTATATGTTATACTTTCTCTATTTGAGCAAGAAGGCATAGCTATTTAGATTTCTTAAGATTGGAAAATCAATAAAAATTTGATCTGTACTTGAGAGATATACTGACTTCCTCTTTGCAGTAATGGAGTTCTTTAGATTCCACTGTGGGAAAGTCTTGATTTAATGCTAATTTTTAAATACCTTTCCTTAGCACCTTCCAATCAACTATTAATTTAAGAGTGGATGAACTTGAAACCACAGGAGGGTGCCCAATGAATAATCAAACAATGAAACCTTAAATCCTGAATCTGAGAAACCAGAGTTTTCTGGATGTCCAAAGTACAAAATGTGCAGAAAAAGTTAAAAACAATGCAGGAATTTAGATTATAGAAATAATTGATACTAATTTCTTTTCAGCCAACTAATTCTAGTGGTTCTGCTTCTCCATGATGCTCTCCTTCAAATTCCAAATGTGTAGCAATTTGAGTCTAAGAATGCAGAAAGTCAAGGGAAGAAAACATATACAACTGAAGATTATTTTTATTCTTAAAATAAAAAGATTACAAGTATACACATGACAGCCCCCAAAAAGAAGGAGTCATAAATCACAAACATTTGGGTTTTCATTTTTGCACAATTACAAATAGCCAAGAAATCATTGTACATTTTTCAAACTATTCTGCACCAAGTACATTACTATTTATCCCCTCTACATTACATAGTAATCATCCTTGACTTGACTCTATCTCCTGCCCAGTATAATCTCTACAAATTAGTGGTTTTAAAGTTGCTTAAGAAGTTTACCAGACATATTAGAAAAGGATTTTTCTTAGAGAAAGAAAAAAATATTTACAGAAATTTTACACTGTGTAAAAATTAACCTCAAGAAAAGAAGATAAACATTCAGAGTGCCAAACCATAGGGAAAACAATAGAGAAAGATAGTCTATCAAAAGAGAGGAGGTTTAATTTAACTCCCCAAATGACTTAGAAATCCACTGGCACTTGATACTCTGGGCAAGAAAACTTCCAGCAGAGTGAAATGCTCCTGATGGTTCTTAGATTATGGATGCTTTAAGATGGTGCCCTTAACCAAATCAATTGCCCACAGCCAGAAGCAGTAAGATTAGAAGACTTGTTATATACTTCATTTGGGGGAGCTCTTTCTCATCTCAGAAGTTTCAGCATCAGTCAAAAAGAGCACTAAACTTTTAAAATTAGAATAATAAACACTTATTAACTCACCTTTTAAGTGTGATAGAGTGCTTGCCTAGCATGAAAATTGATCCTTGGATTTGAGACATTTAAATTGAGAAGAGGTGAGGTAAGTACATCTCATAGAATAGTCTCTCCAAATGAGTGTTTCTGTTTTAAAAATTCTTAGATCTAGTTATTATGTTATGCTCTCCTGCAATTGAGTAGGTGCTATCTTCACAATGATAGTGCCTGAGAGTACCCCAACAATTCTGTGGTCCTGTAATTTTCATTCAATCAGAGAGAGAATTTCCTGTATCAACCTCTTAAGCCTGTCATCTGTCTGAGCCTTGGCTCTACTGTGGTATGAATAGGTCACCAGTGAGTTTCTGATTGTCTACAAGGAAAAAGAAGAGGTTTCAAGGATAGGATCTAATTTGATGGTTAACCCAGTGTTTCTTTTTCCTTTGAGAAAGATAGAATACCTAGTATCAAATATCCTCTTGGAGAATTTTCTTCAATCATATATTTCTATTTGAGATTCTAGGATTCTGACTGGAGCAGAAGTTTCTCAAGTACACAAAAGAAAAGAGTTAGGAAGAATTTGTGCCTGTCTTGGGACTGAAAAAAATACCCTGACTTATTCAAATCTGTACATGTGATTCTCCTTGCCCCTTGGATCAACATGTTCCTCCTCATTTCCTTGACACTTAAGAATTTCTATGCTCTCAATGTCTTTCAAGTTTTTCCTGTCCCTCTGCAGTCAAGTTGATGGTAATTTTCTACTGGTTT
Source organism: Castor canadensis (assembly GCF_047511655.1). Classification (NCBI taxonomy): domain Eukaryota; kingdom Metazoa; phylum Chordata; class Mammalia; order Rodentia; family Castoridae; genus Castor; species Castor canadensis. Next base: position 63,661,456 of record NC_133398.1, read on the forward strand.
GCAATGAAACTACAGAAATGACCTATGATCTCAATGTCACCATAATTTAGCCATCCCTAATATGCCCATTCTTTGGAACGCCAACTTTTATTGCCATAATAATTCTCACATTATTTATAAATAATATAGTGCCATAAATACTGACCTTCAGGGCCAGTACAAGATGTTTTTAATAAGGCTTTTGCCTGGTTAAGGTAAGATCCCAACTCTTTATAACATTTTATTACAGATGACAATGTTAAATTATCTAAAGATGTCTGGGACATTTAGGGGCAAAGGTATTGTGAAGACATAAAAGTGATATTGTAGGGCCTGACACAACTGCAGCAAAATCCCATTGTGACCCTGATGAGTCAAGGAATACCCCTGTCGAAAACATTTTGCCCTAAGGTAAGAGAGAGTATTCAGCAGGGTTGTGGATAGGCACAGGTGATTATTTCCAGAGAAGCATTGATTCGTCCCTCTAGTGGAACTAAACCTATGACATTTTAAAGAGTTACTACTTTACCTCTTTTTTCTCCATGTGAAATGGTGAGATTATTTTCCCATTTATAAAAGAAAAATAGAGAAACAAAGGAGAACAAGCACACAAACTCAAGATTTAAAAATGTAACTAGTTCTGATAATGGAACAAAACTGAAAAATGAAGCAATCATGATTGCTAAGAAAACTCTTCAGATGATTCTGGGCAGTTTTGTAAAAAAGGGTGTCCGTAAGAATAGAATTATACACAGATGATTGAACTGAAGAGGTCTTAATGAAGGGATTATTTACATTAAGAGTGTGCAAGTTAAAATAATTAATGAGGGATGTCAAGGCACACAGAGACCAGCAAAAAGTAATTTCTCCCTTTACACATGGTGGACAATGAAAGTACTGGTGTTCCTAAACCCTCTGAAAGATGGACCTATGGAGGAGGGGCCAATATCTATACTACTGGAATAACATAAATATTGCTAGAACAGGAAACAGGAAAGAAATTCCCCGACTCCCCTGTTTGACCATCCTAAAACCCCCTGTTAGTGTTTTTCACTGGCTACACCAAATGAGAAGACTAGTTCAAGGGGGTGAAATGGTCTGCAGGTTCAAACTTGTGGCACTTAAGAGTATGGCAAAAACTGAATCAGGGAAGTTGAGTTTTCCAAAAATGGAAAAGACCATGTGTCAAAGAAGTGTAGTTGTCCAGCAAAGTTTTCTTTCCCCTACCTTCAGGATCAGGATTCCATTTTTGGTTTTAGGCAACAATGATATCTATACAGGTCAAACGCAGTGGAAAATGTGACTCCTATTCTTGTCAATAGGACAGAGTTTGTCACATGTAGTTAGTCTTATCTAGCTTTGCTCAACATGAAATCATAGAGTGTTTTTTTCTGCCAGCTAGCCTCCACCCTTTTATGCTTATTTCTCATTCTATCATTCTTCTATTTCTCTCCCCTTATACTTGCTTATCCAAATTTATACTCTATCTCTTTATAAATACCAACATCTAGTAGCATTATAAAAGTGTCATCCATACCAGGTATGTTTCAATGGGCACAAACATTTGGAACTAATATCAAGAGAATGCCAGGGGAAAAATCTGTCTTCACCAGGGGTGAGAGATCACCATATTTTGGGGGTGTAACATGGTCTTTATGGGCCAAGTCTGTCCTGGGAATATCACAAGGTCCTTCTTCATCAGATAATCCATTACTACTGAACATGGCATATTCACATAGAGAAAGATTGAAGGCAAGGATTTGAGTCAATGGGCAAAGTAGCCCAACTTGGAGAATAGAAGGAAACTTTGAAGAGGCAGACACACAGCTTCCTGCTTAGAGAGAAAGGGCATGAACAGAAGTAGAACCCGTGGTTCTAGAGCTCCAAATGCTCTCAGGTGTCAGGAAATATTCAGAAAGCTGTTTGGGGATGACTGGTGAAGAAAAGAGACTGTTTTAGAAGCAGCATGGAACAGAAACCAGTGCTTCATGGGCCTGACAGTAATCTATGCTGCTGGTAATACCTTTTCTCCTTTGTAACTGGGAGCCCTTATACAAGTTGTTTTATTCTCTGTCTCAATTTCCACATCAAGAAATGAAAAAATTACCCAGCATTTAGAGGTTGTACAAAGAAATATGATAACATGCATAAAGCTTTGGTCAAATAGTAGGTATCCAAAGGCAATACTTTCCTTCTCTTTTTAAAAATTTAAACCAGTTTCACTTTCTCTACTATGTAAGTTTTGATATACTCCCATGGAGCCCAAAATTTCCCCCCCTTAAATTAGAGGAAAAAATAGAGTCTGCATTACTCATACTTCTGTTTGTCATTTCAGAGCTCCCTTTTTTCCTAACTAAACACATGTCATAAAAAATAATTAAAAGGGAAAAATAAGCCCAATTAAAAAATATTTAAATGACATACTATATGTCGGTGAAGGGAAATATGCTAAGGAGCCTAATTCCTTAGTGGAAAAGGAAAAAGAAAAGTCTAGAAAGAAAGGAGGGAGACAAGAGAAGCAGAGATTTTTTTTTAAACAAATCTGTGAATGTGTCATTTTATAAGCCAAAGTGAGGATGACAATAAGTGCTATTATGGCAATTTTCAGTCTGTTTGCTATTTTGATTGCTGTGAATATGCTGGGGAATGGCAACTACTTTCTGAAATGGCTTGTATTTATGTACTGATAAATAAAGCAGCAAGCAAGTCTGGGGAGCCTCAAATCAGCAGGGTATTTCTCTTGAGAGGTAGGTCTGTGAAGTGGCTATGGCAGAACACGTGGAGTCTTGTGTTGTAGTCTTCATTCCAAAGATAGAGTGTGACCATCATCAAATTATATCAGCTGTGCATTAGTTCCCTACAGTCACTGCAAACAATTACCCAATTAACCAATAAACATTTGTAATACATTACCACTCAGTGGCTTAAAACAACACATTTATTATCTTATAGTTCTGGAGGTTGGAAATTCCAAATACATTCATACGATAACATTTACTTTGGAAGTTGTCAGGGAGAATCCATTTCCTCGCTTTTTCTACCTTCTAAAGACAGCCCCAATTCAGTCTGACATCATTCTGATCTCTGCTTCCCTTCACCACAGGGCCTTTCCTTACTCTAACCCTCCTCCTACTTACAAGGACACTTGTGATTACATTAGGCCTACCTGAATAATACAGGATAATCATCTCGTCTCAAGAGCCTTAAATTAATCACAGCTGCTAAATCCCTTATGCAGTGTAAGGTAATATGGTCATAGGTTTCAGGGACCAGGAGGCAGGCATCTTTAGGGGTCATTTTTCAGCCCATCACAACTTGTTTCTACAAAAGTTCGTGACCATCGTTGTCTTTGAGATAACACAGGCACAAGGAACCTGGCACTGGAGTCAGAATTCCTTGTCATAAATCTTGTCTCCACCCATCTCCAAATAGATGGCCTGGAGTAAACTATTCAAGCTTTCAAGGTTAATTATAGCAACTATGCCTCAGATTGCTGGTGGATGTGAGGGGAAGCTTATACAAACCCTGAGTTTTAGTGCCTGATCAAGTTTAACTACAATTATAAGTCTTGTGATTATTATTAATTTTAAACAATAAAGAAAATAAAAATACGTATGGCTCACAGTATCAAGATGGGGAAAGCTGTTTATTGCTTTGATACTTGTGGGATACACAGGAAGCTTACCAGAATTAGAAATTCAAATGTTAGTTTTATAAGCCACAAAATAATAACTGTTTTCACTGAAAGTTCTATAGATGAAATTACTTATCCATCTATTCCATGATTCTTTACTGAGGCAATGGAGTTTCTTTCTTTCCTTTTTCTTTTTTTTTGATTTTTACTTTTGTTTTTGAGACAGTCTCAATATGTTACTCTAGGATGGTCCTAAGCTTGTGATCCTCCTGCCTCTGCCTCCAAATGCTGGAATTACAGGCATGTACTACCATACCTGGCATATTTTTAGTTTTTATGAGGAATCTCCAAGCCCTTCTCTGTGTGATTATACTAATTTATATACCTACTAACAGTATACAAGAGTCCCCCTTTCTCCATATCCTTCCTTGTTAGCATTTGTTATTTATTTATTATTTGGGTACTGGCAATTGAACCCAAGGCCTCTAGGCAAACACTCTCCCACTTGAACTATACCCCCAGTCCTGTTATTTTTTTATAATAGCCATTATAACTGGAATGAGATATCTCATTGCGTATTTGATATGTATCTCCTTGATAGCTAATGATATTTAATATTTTTCATTATTCATTGGCCATTTGTACTTCTTCAAGAAGTGACTATTCAAATTATCTGCCCATTTTTAGTTGGATTAATTATTTTTGTCATTTTTAAGTTGCTCAGGTACAATGGATGTTAGTCCTTTGTCAAATGAATAGTTGGCAGAATTTTCTCCTGTTCTGTAGGTTATCTCATCACTGTTGATTGTTTACTGAGCAGAAGCTTAAATTTGATATAATCCCATTTGTCCTTTATTTGTTTTTGTTTACTTTGCTTTGGGGTCATATCCAAAAAATTCACCACCTGTACTAAAGTTTTGAAGTGCTTCCCCTATGTTTTCTCCTAGTAGTTTCATAGTTTAAGGTTTTACATTTGAGTCTTTGATTCATTTTGAGTTGATCTTTGTACAGGGTAAGAGATAGGGGTAGCATTTCAATCTTCTAGATATTCAAGTTTCCTAGCACCATTTATTAAAGAGATTGTCCTCCATGTTTGTTCTTGGTGCCTTTGTAGATGCAAGGGCTTATTTCTAGGACCTCTATTCTGTTCCATTGGTCTCTTTATCTATTTTTATACCACTACCACACTGTTTTTGTTATGATGGTGGAAGGGACGCTGTTTTCTCGCTCCCTCCCTTGTTAGAACAAGCTTTCTCTCACTCCTGGTTACTACTGAACCTAACTCGGCTTAACTTGGGTGACTGGAGATTCAGAAAAGACACAGGATAGAGAGACAGACAGAAAGTGGGTTCAGGTGTGTTGGGTGCTTGGGTGGAGAGGCCCAACCCTCATTGCTTCTTTTCTCTATCTTTATTCTTTAAGGCCTTACTCCTTGCAGTTCTTTAAAACCTCTTTCCTTAGACTCACACTGTCCAGTGTTTTCTCTTAGCTTATCTTTAGCTTAATCACTGTTAAATCTTTTGTCCCCAGCCATGCAGCTTTTCTTTAGCATTCTCTCTTTAGCTTTCTTAAAGCCTCGGTGCTCAGACTTGCAAAGTCTCGGTCCTCTCTCTTGCACTGTCCCATGTTCTTTTTGGCTTTTCTTTAGTTTCTAAAGCCTATGTTAAAGTTCTTTCTTTGGCTTTGCTTTTCTAAGGCCTATGTTAAAGTTCTTGTGCAAACTTTCTATCCACGCCTTTTTAGCTGTTCTTTTCCTTTCAGCAATTTCCCTTTAGCCATTCTTTTCCCTTTAATAATTGTTTTCCCTTCCAAAGCTCCCCACACCAAAAAGCCAAAAGCAAAAGCCCAAAGGAAAAACACAAGCCAAAGCCCCAAGTAAAAGCCAAAGGCAAAAAGCATAAAGCCCCAAGCCCTTGCTTACGTCTGGTTCTCACAGGCTTTTCATAATCCGCTCTCCACTCTATGGTTCTATAATATAACTTGAAATCAGGTATTGTGATGCCTACTGCTTTGCTATTTTGTCCCAGATTGATTTGGTTATTTGGGATCTTTTGTGCTTCCCTATGAATTTTAGAATTTTTTCTGGTTGTGTGAAGAATTTCATTGATATTTTTATGGAGGTGGCATTGAATCTGTAAATTACTTTGGATAGAATGTACATTTTAATGATATTAATTCATCCATTCTTAGGCATTTTTGTAGCTACTATGAATGGGTTGCTTTCCTTATTTCTTTCTCAGCAAGTTCATTATTTATGCATAAAAATGCAATTTATTTTTAAATGCTGAGTTTGTATTCTGAAATTTTACTGGATTTGTTTATCAGTTGTAATAATTTGGGGCAGGGATTTTAGGTTTGCCTACAGAGAATTACACCATTCACAAACAGGGATAATTCCTTTCTATGTGTATGCCCTCATTTGTTCTCTTGCCTAATTGCTCTGGATGAAACTTCCAGCACTTTATTGAATAAGAGCAATCAGAGGGGATATCCTTGTCTTGTTCCAGATCTTAGAGGAAATGTTTTCATCCCATTCAGTATAATGTGGCTAAGGGTTTGCCACATATAGTCTTTATTATGCTGAGGTATGATTCTTCTGTAACTAAGTTTTTCATGGTATTTTTATTATAAAACTATTTTGAATTTTATCAAATGGTCTTTCTGCTTTTACTGAGATGATCGTATAATTTTTACAATTCATTCCAATGTTGTGTGATAATAACATGTATTGATTTTTTTATGTTGAACTATCCTTGATTCCCTGGGATAAAACCAACTTGATCATTATGATCCTTTTGATGTGCTGTTGGGTTCAATTTGTTAGTATTTTGTTGAGACTTTTGGATTTCTGCTCATCAGCAATGTAGAATTTTAGTTTTCTTTTCTAATTGTGTCCTTGTCTGGTCTTGGTAGCACAGTAGTGCTGGCCTCAGAATGAGTTTAGAGAGGTTCCCTCTCTTTCAGTTCTTTGGATTGATTTGAGAAGAACTGATGTAAGTTTCACTTTAAAGGTCTGATGAAGTTTAGCAATGAAGCTATCCAGTCCTGGGCTTTCATTTGTTGGGAGAAATTATTAACTCATTCCTATTAATCATTATTGATCTATTAAGGCTTATTTTTTGTCCCCATGGTTCAATTATGGTAGGTTATATTTGTCTGGAAATTTGTCCATTCCTTTTAGGTTTTCTAATTTGTCAGTATACAGTAGTTCATATTAGTTCCTAATGATCCTTTGTCATTCTGTTCAGTTGTAATGTCTACTTTTCATCTCTGACTTTATTCACTTGGGTCTTTTCTTTTATCTTGGTTAGTCCAACTAATGATTTGCCAATTTTGCCTATCTTTTCAAAAAAACAAGTCTTCATTAATTTTTGTATATTTTCAATATATTTCATTCATTTCTGATTGGATCTTTGTTATGTCTTTCCTTTTACTAATTTTGGTCTCTTTTTGTTCTTGCTTCTCTAGATCCTTGAGATGCATCATTAGTTTATTTGAAACACACATTAGAAAGAAGCCCCTAATATAACATTCTGTTTCATATTAAAAACCATTCATTTACTCATTTATTGATAACTTTTTATTGACTCCTTAGAGAATTTTATGATAAAAACAAGCAAACCAACAAAAGAGGCATCATATTACTTTGACACACAAAACGTTCTGTCATCCTTTATATTCATCCATCCAGAAAATTTTTATAATGCATACCTCTTCTGTTCTATCTACAAAGATCTACAAGGAAGGGGACAGAGAGGCAGGAGTTTTTATAAATCTGTGGACATGTATTTTATAAAAATAAAATGAAAACAGACAAACTGTCATCATTGACAGACTCTATGAGACAAAGATGGACAAAGTGCAACTCTTAGCCCAGGAACTCCCAATTTTGCAAAGGAGTCACATATACACTGACATGAGAGGAAGCAATAGGTTCTATTTGCAGTGGTCTTTTCCTTCCCAGTAGCTGTGTATGGCCCTCTCAGACTCTGATGTGAAACACTAAGGCCCTCTATCTTAATTCTGTGACCCTCTCAGGTACCTGAAGTTAAGCAGATGTAGTTTTTTAGTGACCCAGATGTGAAACTTCATGGGAAAGCCCCCACACTTTCCCCTAAGAAGGTGAAGATGGCACTTTTCCTTCAGTTGAGGAATTTTGGTGCTGAAATGATGCTGAAGACACAGGAGTGAGAGCATGTAAAAGTCTCTGGCAGTTGGAAACCACTAGCAACTCCACAGCAGCTCTAAGAGACAAGGTTAACACGCTGCTAATCAGATTAATCCCATCCCTGTCACACCGTTCTTTGCAACTCAACTGTCTCTTCTCTTCACTCTCTGAAGTCAGCTTGGCAAAACCACTTCTGTGGACTCTGGACATGTGCTGTGCCCTCCTCCTACTGGATTCCTTAGTTCTAAATGTCCAGGACAATGATGGGCATAGGAAATCCTTTGAAACTATAGTTAGAATCAGATTCATGGAAGATTAGGACTCAAAAGGATCATGGCAATCGACACTGTCCTCAGTCTGTGTCTACAGAAAAAAGTTACAGAGACAGTTGCAGGCCAGAGCAATACATCCAGCACACCCTAAAAATAGCACCAGGTTTATGAGTCTGCTGGCCTTCAGTTAAGATTCCTTCCCCTGTTTCTACCATCAACAGTCAGCTGGGATCCCTAGGGTGATTTCAGTACAGATATTTTAATAATCTGCCATGTTGAATTATTCGTATCAACATTTTCATTGAATGAAATGGAAAGACACATGGACTTCTTTTGCAGGGCTTGCCTTTTCTCTTTTGTGTAGGTTTGTGACTGCCTCCTGGATGGGAGAATCTTTTCAGACCTGAAGGTATATCACCTAGAGCAGTGGTTCTTAAATTTTGAACTCCAAACCAGCAGCATTTATCATCACCTTTGGAGTTTGCAAGAAATGCCAATCAGGCTATTCAGACTTAAAATCAGAAACTCTGGTGGTAAGGCCCAGGCATCTGTTTTGATAAGCAGCTCTATGGAATTATGATCCATGCTCAAGGTTTAGAGTACTAATCCAGAGAAAGCAGTGCTTTCAAAGGTAGACCTGAGTTGGGCCTTAGATATGGTCAAGGGGAAAGTACATAGCAACAATGTAATAAAAAGACCTTTTATTACTCTAACACATGAGCAATTCTTTCCCAGAGTAATACTCAAAGTCAAAAGCAGATGTGTATGAAATGTAGCATTTAGGTAAAACTTACCTAGATTTCTTTCATGTGACAGCCTTGCTGAGCCACAAGCAATGTTGGCAAGCATACTGTGTGGTTTAGAACTTAAAACTTTCATTTATTAATTTTGAAACTAATTAAGGTACAAAAATATAGTATCCCAAACTGTATAAGACATAGGAATAAAACAGTTTATAAACACCAGATTGGGGACAAAAGCTGTAAGAATACCAAACATCACATTTTCACACCACCTCCTCTTGCTATCAAATCCCCCAGCAGGGGACTATAGAAAAATTGCCTGTCAACAGGCTGAAATGAATAACAGTATGTGATCCATGGTATAATTCCTTGGTAATTCAATTTTATAATAACTACAGAAAGAGCTAAGGAACAGAGTGGGAATGAGAATACAGAATGGTCATGTACATTAGAAAAATTTTAAGTTTCAACTTCTAAACAGGAATCACTCATTCTCTGGTCTTCCATAGCAGAAGTGCATCTGGCCTACAATTCTGAATGTGTAGGCTGAAAAAGTCTTAGGAGTGAGATGACAACCTGTTGTCCCATCCACTCAGTCCTCCAGGCTTAAACTCAGGGCAAACCACCACGAGGCTTTCTTTGTCTACACCAACACTGCTTGTTTACCAGTTGTCTCCAAAGGTGCAGAAGTCTCATTGCAAATCAGAATATGATTAGTTCTCTCCTATTTCCCAACAACAGGATTGTGGCAGACATTATGAGTTGTCTGCACAACAGCTATTTCCTCCATATTCCTTGCTAAGAAAATCTGGTTTGGGTCATGTCATAAGCAAAATCTGAAAGAATTTTAAATGAACCAAAAGACTATAAGCTGTCTTCAGTTGAAAACTGTGTTGTTTAGAGCTTAATTCTCCTAGGATATATGACTTTATTGTCTTTGAGCTATTTTTAAATACTATAAAGATAGAAGTTAGCTCGCAGAAAACTCATGGTAAAACAAATATTCTTTGTTTATGGATATGCCAATAAATCATATCTGATGTAAGTTTAAATAGCTTTCTTCCCACATGGTGGAAGAAGCTAGCTTTTTATTGAACAAACTCATTTCAGCAATCATGATGACAGTTGTTTAATTACTGGATTCTTTTGGAACTGGTTATAACTTTTTCAGTTCTGTCACTAATGAATGAGCTAAAGTAAACCTTTGATATATGTTCATTTTATAGTTATTTGAGAGTCATGATTAAACTTAAAGCAAAACTATCATTAAACAATGTATTGTATAATAATGTACCTAGGGAATAGGTATACCTTCCTAATTCTAGATGCCAAACCTTGATAAATCTAGTAAAATCATAATAATTTCCATTCCCCTTTTGCCTCCTATCAATGAGAAATAAAGGAGGAGGTTCTGGGAAAACTTACCTCTCTTCTTTTTTGCCTTTAGATACTGCCATGTGAAAGCAGAGTGTTTGAAAATGCAATCGCCATCTTCAATAACAGAGTAGGGAAACCAAAGAAAATCTCAAAGGAGGCAGCCCTGTACTCTGACATCAATTATTGAGCCTCTTAATCATCAATCAACCAACTCAGAAGCTACTCTCAGAAGGGGAGTTGTTGTATTACACAATAATTTCTCAATGTTTAACTTATACCAATTGATTTAAATGCATCTACATTCTAACAAATACCATCACAAACTCTGAAAGAAAAAAATCTGATGTATTCTGAGCGGTTCTAGATCAGTCATGTGTACAGTGGTGTCAGTGGTGGGAAGAAAAGAATAACTGTTGAGTTGGGCAAGAGAAGAATATGAACAGATAATATAGAATGGTAGGATATGATATGAAATTACAAGTGGACTAGAAGAATTATAGTGGAGTCGCAGTGCTATGACCTGAATGTTTGTGCCTCCCCCATCCCAATATATATATTGAAACCTAATACTCAGTGTAACTCCCTACCTTAACTCACATAGCAGCAGTGCTAGACTAGAATCCAGATCTCCTATTCTCCATGAAACTGTCCTGGATTATAAATGAAAATTATATATGTCTCATTGCCAATGTCCATGAATCATTATCTTCTTCATCCATTCTCATTTATTGACTGTTTACTTCATATCAATAAATTTGACATATTATCACATTATGTACATTATGTTATTTAACCTACACAATGTAATTGGATGTGATATATCATCACATTCCATATTTGGTTTTGTCTTTCTTTATCTAAGCCCTTGAGAGTAGTCAACTCACACTGACTCTTGGCTTGGTCAACAGGACAATGTGACTTGTGTTGGCACAGGAGACAACAAGATGACACAAGAGAAGATTATAAAGCACTTGAGCAATGAGGCATGCCCTATCTTGATGTTCCTAGGAATCTTGAGTTTTTGAATAAACGAGTCCACTAGGACACATACTACACTGGTCCAATGACCAGCACCAAATAACATCCAGCACAAATCAACAACCAGTACCAAATAACATCCAGCACAAATTACCACATGTGGTCATTGTATATCAACTGACCCCCAGCTAACCCTCTAATTGTTTGTAGCCACATACATTATTCAGGTGAGACCAGAATTATCAAATATTTGAGCTATAAGCTAATAAATAATTTTAAGCCACTAAATAGTGGGGAATAGATAATATCAATGTCCTGATTTTACAGACAAGGAAAACTAATACTAAGAAAAAGTGTCCAATACCAGACAACTAACAAAGGCCACATTTAGGATTCAAACCCGTCTATGTTTCTTCAGAGCCCATGTCTTTAACAGTAACCCCAAACAATATACCTTGAGCAAATCACTAATTGCAAAGAACCATAGATGCATCCTGAAAACCTTTCTACTTCTCTGAATGACACATTGTGAATGGCTTAGCCTTGATATTATCTCTTTGCCCCATGGGTAAGGATGGATATCACTAGCCTGTACCACTAGTAAAAAAGCAAAAAAAAAAAAAAAAAAAAAACCTAAACTCCCCCAAAATGAATAAACCAATAAAGAACTAAACTAAACAGAACTTTTTCAAAAGAAGAAGTCCAAATGGCCAAAAAAACACATGAAAAAATGCTCACCATCCCTGGCCATAAAGGAAAAGTGGTTATCTGCCTGCAGAAAACTAAAACTAGATCCATGCTAACCCCACTCTGAACTACTATCAACTTAAAGTGGACTAAGTACCTTAATATCAGACCCAAAACCTTGCATAACTAGAACAGGAATAACAGGGAATACAATGGAAGCAATAGGTATAAGGAAGGACTTCCTCAACCAAACTCCAGCAGCCCAGCATCTAAGAGAAAGGATGGACAAATGGGACTACATGAAATTAAAAAGCTTCTGTACAACAAAAGAAATGGTTTCTAAATTGAAGAGACCACCCATAGAGTGGGAGAAAATATTTGCTGGCTATATATCAGAAAAAGGACTGTTAATCAGAACATACAGGGATCTCAAAAAGCTAAACTCCCCCAAAACCAATGAGCCAATAAAGAAGTGGGCAACTGAACTAACAGTAGTTTTTCAAAGGAAGAAGTCCAAATGGCCAAAAAAACCACATGAAAAATGCTCACCATCTCTGGCTATAAAGGAAATGCAAATCAAAACCACACTAAGATTCCACCTCACTCCTGTTAGAATGGCCATCATCAAGAATACCACTAACAACAAATGTTGGCAAGAATGTGGGGGAAAAGGAACCCTCCTACACTGCTGGTGGGAATGTAAGCTAGTGCAACCACTTTGGAAAACAATATGGAGGCTTCGTAAAAAACTAAACATGGATCTGCTGTATGATCGAGCAATACCATTCTTAGGGATATACTCAAAGGAATGTGACTGAGGTTATTCCAAAGGCACCTGCACACCCATGTTTATTGCAGCACTATTCACAATAATCAAGTTATGGAAACAGCCAAGATACCCCATTACTGATGAATGGATAAGAAAATGTGGTATTTATACACAATGGAATTTTACTCAGTCACAAAGAAGAATCATCTTAAGTGAAGTTAGCCAAGCTCAGAAAGCAAAAAATCTCATGTTCTTGCTCATATGCTGATTATAGCCCTAAAACACATGCAGTAATATTATTAGACATGGGTTACCCACTAAGGGGAGAACACACATGGGAGAAATAGGGTTGATGTACTCACTGTATAAGAGCGAATATAGTAATCTTAAACTGGCAGAGGCCACTATGGGAATGTGACCAGGAAGTAGTGAAGAGGCCTGGTAGGGATGAACCAATGTGGATTGTAATATACATGTGCATGGAAGCAATGCTAGGAATCTCTCTGTATAGCTATCTTTATCTCAAACTAGCAAAAATGCTGTCTTTCCTATTGTCTCTTATGTTTTCTCTTCAACAAAATTGAACAACAAGAGGGCAGAACAGGTTCTGCCTGGAAGCAAGGGGGTAGGGGGTGGGGGGCAGGGGGGAGTGGTGGCCCAAACAATGTATAGACATATGAATAAGTGTAAAAACAATAATAAAAGAAAACAGAAAGATTTGAAACAAAAAAAGTAAAAAAAATTGTGAGTTTATGATCCACTGTGAAATGTTAACATTTCCAGTTGCTTTTCCTTTTGGTCCTGAACTCATTATTTAAGCTTTCAATTTTGTCCCGATTCCTAATAAAGTAGGATGCTATGAAAAACCATATTTCCTATGAATTTGTGACTTTACCATGCCCCCATGTATACATATGAATTTGCCTATGATGTTTCTTCCAGATAGAGTGTTCCCATCCTATCCTAGTGGCAATCGTCCTCATGTAAAAAGATTTTCAGGTCCAATCCTGAACTTCCTAAGCAGAGTTAACTGCCTGTCTTTTGTGTTTTTATCACATTTTCCACATACCTCTACTTCATTGTTTACAAAATCTTCTTGTAACTTCTTCACTAAACCTGTTCCATATTGAATCCTCAACATCTAGTGTACATATGGCATATAGCAGGAGTTAAATTTTGTTGGGCAGAGGAATTTAAAAAAATCAATCAGAAATAAAACTGTTCTCAACCAACTTCTTTAGCTATGTCTCAAATGATTTCTCATTCCCCATAGTCCATTTCAAACAAATTGAATTACCTCTCCATATGAGCTTTATTGAATGTGGAAGAAATAGGCTGGTCCTATGGTTTGAGTATGGTTATTCACACCAAAACTCATATCAAGTCTTAATTCTTCAATATGGCAATGGTGGGGGGACCTAGTGACAGGTCCTTGGGTAGTAGAGCCCTCATGAACAGATTAGTGCTATATCTTAGGTGTTACTTCTAGCTGTCACAGGACTAGATTAGTCACTGTGAGAGCAGGTTATTATAATGAAAGATTAGACTGGTGTGGTGCCTGCCTAGCAAGCATGTGGCCCAGCAGTCCTCCAAAATAATAATAATAAAGCAAGGTTACCACTTAAAGTTTTATCTCTCTGTTTATATATCCACTTGCCCTCCTGTCTTTCTGCCATGCATGGAACAGCACAACCTCTTCAACACTAGCCTAGTAGATACAGCTGCCTGATCTTGGCATTTCAGCCTCCAGATCTATGAATTAAATAAACCTCTTTTCTTTATAAGTAACCCAATCTAATGTGTTATTTTACAGCAATAGAAAACAAGGTAACAAAGCTGACAATTCATCAAACCCATTTTCTCTTCACTAAACTATATTTTCTAACATCCCCTGCAGTTTGGATGTAGACATGTGACTGATTTCTTACCAATAGAATATAAGTGACTTATACCACCTCCAGGCCCAGTCTACAAAAAACCTGCCAAGAATTTCCATCCCTGCTTTTTCTTATTTTACCATCTTCATGTAGGTTAGAACAGTGACCTTGAGGTATTAAAGATGGGAAAGCCAAAAGATGTCAAACACTGAGTCTTCCATTCTCCACTGTCACATAGTCAATTACTGAATAGAAATGTTCATTTGTACTTGATAAGAATAAGATTTAAACTTCTACTCTGTTAAGCCACTGAGATTTGGGGATTTATCTGTTACACTGACAAACTTTATCTTAATTAATACACTGATATTGGATCTCTGCTCCCTGTAGTCGCTCTTCATCATATTACCTTGTCTCTAACACATGCAAGCCCAATTGTTCTCATCCTTCGAGATACAACTTCATCCATTACGCCTTCCATGAGCCTTTCAGCTGGCATTGTCCTTCCTCTGAAATACTCTAGTGTTTTATCTTCACACCACTTAGACATGTGCCTTGTTCTGCTTGCATTACCAACATTTACATGTACTGGTAATTTAAATGTACTCCTAAACTTAAAGATGTTAAAACTTGTCTCATAATGACATGAACATGTTTCAAGCAGGTCATTTTTATCCACAGCACTCAGCATAGAATCTTATGCTGAGAAGACTCAAAAGACATTATCTTTTGGTGGTATTGGGGTTTGAACTCAGGGCTTCAGACTTGTTAGTCATGCTGTCTACCACCCTAACCCCTATTTGCTTTAGCTATTTTTCAAATGTGGTCTCACATTTTTGCTTGGGCCAGCCTGCACCATGATGCTTCTGTTTATGCGTCCTGCATAGCTGTGATGACAGGTGCACACTACGATGCCAGTTTATAGGTCAAGATAGGGTTTCACTAACTTTTTGTCTAAGCTGGTTTCAAATTGTTATCCTCCCAATCTCTGCCTCCCAAGTAGCTGGGATTACAGATGTGACTCACTACAAAAGACATTTTATCAATTGTGTGTTTAAACTCTGTACATTCGTTATAATATTTTCTACTTCTAGTACATCTAGCATTTTCTTTATATGCAAGAATATGGATTTATAAAATTTTTTATTCATTTATTCACATGTGCATACATTGGTTAGCCATTTCTCTCCCCTGTCCCTCTGACCCCTCCCTCTTCCCCAGCCCCCTTGCTTCCAGGCAGAACCTATTCTGCACTTTTCTCCAATTTTGTTGAAGAGAAGAAATAAGCAATGATAAGAAAGACAAAGCATTTTTGCTAGTTGAGATAAGGGTAGTTATACAGAGAGAATCTAGCATTGCTTCCATGCACAAGTGTGTTACAAACCAAATTGATTCTTCTCTACCTGACTTTTTCACTAGTTCCTGATACCCTTCCCATATTGACCTCTGTTGCTTTAAGGTTTCTGTATTAACTCCTCTGCAATGGGGACATCAAACACTTTCATGTTTTGGGTTTCTTACCTATCCCCATTCCTCCCATATGTGCTCTCCCCTTAGCGTGTGTCCCAAGTCCAACAACAGTGCTGTATTTGCCCTAGATCTGAAGTCCACACATGAGGGAGAACATACTAGTTTTGGTCTTTTGAGCCTGGCTAACCTCCTTCAGAATGATGTTCTCCAGTTCCATCCATTTACTTGAGAATAACAAGATTTCATTCTTCTTCATGGCTGAGTAAAACTCCATCATGTATAAATACCACATTATCTTAATCCACTCATCAGTAGTGGGGCACCTTGGCTGTTTCCATAACTTGGCTATTGTGACTAGTGCTGCAATAAACATGGGTGTGCAGGAGCCTCTGGAGTAACCTGTGTCACATTCTTTTGGGTATATCCCCAGGAGTGGGATTGCTGGATCATATGGCTGATCTATGATTAGATTTTTAAGAAGCTTCCATATTTGTTTCCAGAGTGGTTGCACTAGCTTGCATTCCCACCAGCAGTGTACGAGGGTACATTTTTCCCCACATCCTCTCCAACACCTGTTGGTGGAGTTTTTGATGATGGCTATTCTAACAGGGGAAAGGTGGAATCTTAGTGTGGTTTTAATTTGCATTTCTGTTATGGATAGAGATGGTGGGCATTTTTTTCATGTGTTTTTTGGCCATTTGAATTCCTTCTTTTGAGAAAGTTCTGTTTAGTTCAGTTGCCCATTTCTTTATTGGTTCATTGATTTGGAGAGAATTAGTTTTTTATATTCCCTGTATATTCTGTTTATCAGTCCTTTGTCTGATGTGTAGCTGGCAAATGTTTTCTCCCACTCTGTGGGCACTCTCTTCAGTTTAGAGACCATTTCTTTTGTTGTGCAGAAGCTTTTTAGTTTTATGAAGTCCCATTTATCTATGCTATCTCTTAGTTGCTGAGCTGCTGGGGTTCTAATGAGGAAGTCCTTGCCTATACCTATTAATTCCAGACTATTCCCTGCTCGTTCCTGTACTAACTTCAGAGTTTCAGATCTGATATTAAGGTCCTTGATCCATTTTGAGTCGAGACTAGTATAGGGTGATAGACATGGATCTAATTTCAGTTTTTTGGAGACGGATAACCACTTTTCCCAGCAACATTAGTTGAAGAGGCTGTCCTTTCTCCATAGTATGTTTTTGGCACCTTTGTCAAAAATAAGGTGGGCATAGCTGTGTGGATTTATATCTGGGTCCTCTATACTGTTCCACTGGTCTTCATGTCTGTTTTTGTGCCAGTACCATGCTGGGTTTTTTGCTATTGCTTTGTTGGGTATTGTGATACCTCCAGCATTGCTCTTTTTCTGAGTATTGCCTTGGCTATTTTCAGTCTCTTGTGTTTCCAAATGAACTTTAGGGTAGATTTTTCAATCTCTGTGATCAATGTCATTGGGATTTTGATAGGAATTGCATTAAACATGTAGATTGCTTTTGGTAGTATAGCCATTTTTACTATGTTGATCCTACCAATCCATGAGCATGGGAGATCTCTCCACCTTCTGTAGTCTTCCTTGATCTCTTTCTTCAGGAGTTTATAGTTCTCCTTGTAGAGGTCATTCACATCCTTTGTTAAGTTTACTCCTAGGTATTTGATTTTTTTTTAAGCTATTGTAAATGGAATTGTTTCCATATATTCACTCTCAATTTGTTTATTATTGGTGTATAGAAAAGCTAATGATTTTTGTAAGTTGATTTTGTATCCTATCACCTTGCTGTAGCTGTTTATGGTGTCTAGGAGTTTTGGGGTAGAGTTTTTTGGGTCTTTAAAGTATAGGATGTGTTGTTGGATTTGGTTTGCCATTAGTTTACTGTCCTTCTTTATCTAGTTTGATCAATATAAGTTTGAAGTCTTCTTTGTCCAAGATAAGTATTGGTACACCTGCCTATTTTCAGAGGCTATTGGCTTGGTAAATCTTCTTCTAACCTTTCACCCTAAGCCAGTGTTGTTTCTGTCACTCAGATGGGTCTCCTGCAAGCAACAGATTGTTTGGATCTTCCTTTTTAATCCAGTTTGCCAAATGGTGTCTTTTGATGGGGGAGTTAAGTCCATTAACATTCAGTGTTAGTATTAATAGGTATGTGATGATTTCTGTCATTTAGTTGTTTTTGTTGTTTAATGGTTTGATTGTATACAGCTGAATCAATGTTACTCTCTACTTTCTTGTCTTTTCTTCTCCTGTGGTTTGGTGCTGCCTGTCTTTTCATAGTTTTGTTTGCTTTCATTTTCTGTGTGCAGAATTCCTTGAAGAATCTTTTGTAGTGGTGGCTTGGTGGTCACATGTTGTTTTAATTTTTGCTTATTGTGGAAGACTTTTATTGCTCCATCTATTTTGAATGATAGTTTTGCTGGGTAGAGTATCCTAGTGTTGAAGTTATTTTCATTCAGTGCCCAGAATACCTCACTCCATGCCCTTCTTGCTTTTAAGGTTTCCTTTGAGAAATCTGCTGTGATTTTGATGGGTTTACTTTTCTATATTATTTGTTTTTTCTTTCTTACAGCCTTCAATATTCTTTCTCTATTCTCTGTGCTTGTTGTTTTAGTCATAATATGTCATGGGAAGTTCTATTTGGTCACGTCTGTCTGGTGTCCTGAAGGCTTCCTGTACCTGGATGGGCAGAACTTTCTCTAGATTTGGGAACTTTTTTGTTATTATTTTGTTGAATGTATTTCAATTCTCTTTTGCTTGGACCTCTTTTCCTTCATCAATGCCCATGATTCTCAGGTTTGGGTTTTCAGTGCAGTCATTGAGTTCTTGCAAGTTCCTTTAGCAGGACTTGAGTTGTTTGACTGATAGCTCTTTAGTTTTTCCTTTAATTTCCATTTTATCTTCAAGTTCTTAGATTCTGTCTTCTGCTTATTGTAGTCTGCTAGAGTAGCCTTCCACTGTGTTTTGTATTTATGTTTCATTCTTTTTTCTGAGGTTTTCCATATCATGGGTCACTTCCTTTTTAATATTGCCTATTTTCATCTTTAATTCATTTATGTCTCTATACTGTTCTGTTTCACTTTTATATTTTGTAGGGCTCCTATGAGTTCATTTATTTGTTTCTGTGTCTTTAGATATTCTTTATTTTTGGTGTCTTGGAATTTCTTGCATACCTCTTGTATGTTTTGGTTAATCATGTCTAGCAACATCTCCATGAAATTCTCAGTGATTACTTGTAGGTTTTCTACTTTCAGGTTGTTCTTGTGGACTTCATGGGATTCCTTAGCATAGTTTATCTTTGTTTTGTTGGAGTCTAGAACTGGGTATTTGTTTTCTTCATTTCCCTCTGAATCCTATATTTATTTATTTTTAGTGGGGAATGGTTTCCATCCCTTTTTTGTCTTCCCATTGCTCCACTTGGTACTGTGTAACTATGTTCTTCATACCCTATCAGTGGTTTCAGTCACCTGTTTAGTTTCCCTTGGTTTAATTTTGTTTTGTGGGTGTGTTTGTTTTAGGTTAGTGGATGTATGCTGTTTCTGTCCTTGGTTTGTGTGTAATTTAGTATTAGTTAAGAAAAGAAAGAAAGAAAGAAAGAAAGAAACAAATCAACAGGGAAGGTGGTGGACAAACAAACCAGGAGCAAAACAAACAAACAAATAAACACATAAAAATAATTCCAGGTTGAGGAACAATAGAATTTCAGTCTTAGTAGTTCTGGTGTTACTCCTTCAACATCCAATTCTGGTGCTAGTATTTAAGCAGAAGCTCTGTCTTAGTCTCACTAGGTGGTTGAGGAGACTTGCAAGATTTTTTCCCTGTCTTTCAGCAGCAGCTACTTAGTCAGCTCCTCCCTTGGTCAGGTGTGGCTTGTCCTTAGGTTCTGGAGACCAGCTCTGTGGCCCACCAGCCATCCTGCTTTGGTGTTGGGTTTTTGCTGTGTTGGTTTATTGGGTGCTTGTTTCTTTGCCTTGCCCTTTTCTCTGCGGCAAGGTCAGAGATCCATCAGCTGGCCTCCTGCTGTCAGCGTGTTGTGATGGTTTGCTGACTGTTTTTCAATTTTGGAATGTCGTCTGACTTTGGATGTTGCTCATTGGCTCAGGACATGAGTTTTGTGGATCTCTATCTGTCCTATTTCAGGCAGCAGCTTATCACCCACCAACTGTCAGCCCTTCTGCCTTTCCAGTCTTTGTTTACTGAAAGTTCACATGGAGATCAACTCCTTGCTCCTCCCCTTCCTCTGGTGCACTTAGAGCACCCTGCCTCCTCTGGTGCATGTGTGTTTCTTTTCAGTTCCTTGTTTATTATTCAGTTTGGTTTTTTTTTTGCAGAGCAGGGGTTCAGTCTGACCAGGGGACTATGCTGGTTTATCCCAGGGGTGTATGATGCTTATTTGCTCACCTGTTGGTCTGCCTAATGTCTTCCAAGTAGGTTTGGAGCCAGCATCTGGCATGGTGGAACCCTCTTATTTTCTCAGTGTAATGTGGCATGGAGAAGCTTTTATGGCCTTGGGTTCGAAGTTTTGATTCTTCTTGGTGCTTTTTTTCTGCCAAGTGTGGCTCTTGTGTCTCAGCAAAAGTTTTGATTTACAGAGCTCACGCTGTCTGCTTCTGCACTCTAGTCACCATCTTGGATCCTCTCCCTATTTTGTTTTATTTTATTTTCAGTGTACCTTCTTTTTTTCTTCCATTTTCTTCTTTATAGGCATTTTTCTCTGCCACTGTCATTCTCTAAGATCCAATAGAATTCTCATGAGGGCCCATCAGCAAAATGACCCCACCTTCATTATTCCAGATATAGTACTCCAATAAAGTATTGGGCTAACTACTGGGGTTTTGATGGATCTTTATGAGAGAGATTATAATGATCACATATTTTCCTCCTATACCCCAAAATGTCTCTTTCATTGTAGAAAAAGTTTAATAATCTATTTTCAGTTGATGAGGTATAAATTGAGAGTTTTGTATAATAAAATTTGTTCTGAGGATTGGCTTCATGTACTTCATTTGTGCCACAGAGCCCTAAAGGGAGTCATTTGAGGTTGAAAAAGTTAATGTAATAGGATAGGGATTTCCTGAATTACACTAAAGACTGAACCATTTAGAAACAGAACTCAGAGCATTAAATCCTCTGAGAAGAAGGAAGATTTCAATTCCTCTATTTCTTTTTTTTTTTTTCATTTTAATCCCTTAAATGGAAATGAATTTAAGATACTCAGTACCCCAATGGAAACTCGGGTTTGGTTTTTAACATCTATACTAGCAAAGTATTTAACATCTAAGTATTGCAAAGGCTATGTTATTAGGTCATATATTTTTAAATGATCAGAAAAAATGAATTCTTTATTTCTATACAACACAAAAATCCTATAGAAAATTCCAATTTTGATCTGAAAACTAAAGGGTTATATTTACTCTTTTCTCTTAGGAGCCCTCAGTCACACTCTACCAGGGATTAGAAAGGGATGACATAGGATGGGAAAAATAGGCACCAGGTAACTGTCAACAGGGCAATAAGGCATGCTGGAATTATACATGAGACATGGTAAAAGATATGAGGAAAGCAAGGTTGAATACTGGTTAAGAGCCCAGAGAGTCTCAAGCAGACAATACACAGTTTAACTATTTGATAAGTGGAAAAAAAATGCAGGATGGTGATTAGGAAATAGTACCATGGTTATGGTAAGAAAGTCTCACAGCTGAACCACATGCAGCTCAGAAAGGAAAAAAGAGGCTATAAGTATTGCTGGAGAAATACATTATCTATCAAAACAAGTTTTTAAGGGAACACTAAGTTCAAAATCTTGTCCTTTTTCTCTAGCTTGCTTTGTTTCTCTACTATCCTGCTTTATTTAATAGCAATCAGTCCAAACCACTTCTGTAATGAAGAATGCACTGCAGTTAAAAGTGCTGTCATCAGGCCTGATTGTAATTCCACCTCTGCTCCTTAATTACCAGTTTTGTGACCTTGGTTGATATTCTCATCTCTCTGGACCTCAGTGTTCCAAGGGGTTAGTTTGTCTCATCTCTAGAGTCCTTCCCAGTTCTCATGTTTTCGAATTCTCTGATTCTTTACTTCAAGGTCTTTCTCTACCCTAATTTACATTCTTTAGTTTCTGTCTATCACAAGTGCAGCCCACATGGATTTCTAAGATCTGCCAACCTCCAGAATTTATCACCCATTATAAGAAGCTGATTTAGGAATCAGGAATCAGGGAAGAACTATTGCTTTAACTGTCTTAAATTGAGATGAGCTAAGAGAAGTTTTTTAGAAGGTCCGACTACCCCTTGGTGAGTTGAAACCTCAAAGCACCTTAAGACTAGCTAGGTTCTGAAAATTTAAGAAGGTTAATACTGCTATATGAGACTCTGAGCTGATAAATTATTTATTATCTTCAATAGGCATATCTCAGAACTAGGTTGATTTTGTGTATACATTTGTTATATTAGCCATGTTTCCAGAGAGTCCTATGTAAACCTGGTCATTGATTTTATTAACACTTACAAGAGTTGATAGATTCTAGCCATGCATGTACTTGAGTAGTATATTATTTCCTACCAAATTACCAGTTGAGGTTGCCCAGGGAGCAAAAAATCATAAAAAGGAATATATAGAAGATATATAGAAGGAGTTCATCAACTAAACATCCTTAGAAGCTCTTTTCTGGCATAGAAATAGTACTGTCAATGAGAATATAGTGAGTGTTCCATGGTGCTTACCGACTTGATACTTCTATTCTTAACTA
The DNA here is from genome assembly GCF_047511655.1 of Castor canadensis. Taxonomy (NCBI): domain Eukaryota; kingdom Metazoa; phylum Chordata; class Mammalia; order Rodentia; family Castoridae; genus Castor; species Castor canadensis. The sequence continues at coordinate 63,684,132 of NC_133398.1, forward strand.
TTTGTGACTGACCCAAAAACCTATAAATGACAGGAAGTATGGTGAAAAGAACACAGAAGACACTTCATCCCTGTTTTTACAAATGTGATGTGCATACCATTGTGGTATGCAGGATAATTTCAGGAGATAAAATCCATTTGGTACACTTAAGGGATTCAGATTAGGACCTAAGTCACCTTGAATTTAAATTATAAATCCAGTTTTTTCACTTATACAAAGCATAAAGACTGTGTGTGTGTGTGTGTGTGAAGGATCAAGGAAAGCAAGTGTTGGTGTAATTTAAAGAGGTTAATGTGAAGAGGAGTAGGTCCTAACAGAAGATTTTTGGGACAGTGCTGGTGAATTATCTGCATATTTTGTTAAAGTGAGCATTCTGATTCAGTAGTTATTTTATAGACTAAGCGTCTACATCTTTAACAAGCTTTCAGATGATATTTATCTGGCCCAAGAGCTATACCTTCAGCAGCAAGGTAGTTTCTAGAATCTTTTCATTCCATCAGAGTGGAGATGATCTCCAAGAGAACTGGAGTGAAGATTTTTATGATATATAACTTTATAGTTTTCTATTTATAAAAATAATATGGTTTTATACCTATGGTAGTTATTTTACTTTTATCTAAATTTATTTTAGTAAAAATATCAGGTTGTTTTTAAGATAATCGTTAAGTAAACACTAATATAGGTATACATTACAATAGCAACAATCAGAGCATATATATGTAACTGACTTATGGAAAAAGGCTAACATAGAGAATAAGCCAACACTCATTAGCCCAATATTTAGATCATATGATATTGCTCTCATTTAATATAGAATCTTATATTATGAAGATATTATGTTAATATAAAGTCTTGTGTAAAGAGCCTATTTTAATGTAGGATCTTATATCATGAAGATCCTTTATTCCAACTTTAAGATATTGATACTTTTAATCTTTGTTTTACGGATAAGGATATCAGCATAATTCTATCCATTTGTGGATCTCCGGTCATTAGCAATCATATTTAATATCCATTCACAGAGGAATATTCTCCTCCCCTGTTTCTTTCTAGGCACTTTTCTCTTTACATTCCCTATACATTTATACTTAGACAATCCTTTTTGCTTTGACTCATTCATTGTATAGATATGTTATTCTCTCATGAAGAATACTTTCTCCATCCTGTGAGGATGCAAAGTGATTTCCTATATCTCTGTCCTTATTCATTAAGTGCACTCAAGCTACATTATTTTTTTCCAATGACTGTGGAGGAGCGCTTTGTGTCATCCATGTATTGGACATTTTGCTCCAAACTAACTTCATTGCTTGTCTAAGGTGTATTAGTGGTGACTGCAATCCAAGCAAACTATTACACTTGCAGTTCTCTCATTGGATAATAATAACCTATCTAAACAATATCCATTTTGGTGACTACTTTATGGTCTCCCTTTGTATTAAGATCTTGTTACTAAGCTAAGGCTGTGTATACAATAAGAGAAGATTGATTCCTAAGAATTGAAGTCATCAATAAGTTTGATCTTATGGTCTTAGAAACTTTTGGGTGACTTAGTTTAATTGGGAAAGAGATTCTGCTGACATAAATCCAAACAAACTTACTGAGAGGGAAAGCTATTAAAATAACCCAAGTGCTCAGATACACAAATGAAAGAATCTGGGAAAAATAATTTGGCACTAAAAAGTAATAAACATTTGAGAGAACTTATAAAAACAGAGGTGGTAGATACAACTTGTCCAAAAGATAGAATTATCAAGTGAGCTTAGTAAAGGAAAAAATGGTAGAGAAATCAACTGCAAGAAGAGAAAGATTGAAATAAAGATAACAAAAATGGCCATTTTCTTTTCTCAAATATCTTTATTAATCTTCTTTTGTTTGGTATGTGGAAACTGCAGTACATCTGACTTACAGATTACATTACTGAGGACAATAAAATGGCATACAGCTCTCACAGCAAGTCCATTTACCCACGAGGCTTATTGATAAAAGAGAAAGGTATTGTAGCAGTACTGGAAAGGATATTTAACCAGGTTGACCAAAAAATTCTAATTTGGAATCTAATACCAAATCTGCCACTGACTAAATGTGCTGAAATGAGCAAGTCCTCACCGACTAAGGATCTTGGTTTCCTCACTGATAAAGCCATATTCAACCAGTGTTCTAAGAATTATCAAAGCTTTAAATGACTTGACTTTTACTCTTTACCTCATTCAGGACTGAAACTAGACCAGATGATCTCCTGAGGACTCTTCCAAAAAAGGAGCTTTGATCTTTAATTACATACAAACAAAATATGCCAAAAGTATGCCAACTTTTGTAAATAATAAAAATATTATGTGCTTCTTATGCCTTGGTATTGGTAACCAAGTAATCAGTTAGTTGTTGTTACCCTGAACATATTCGAGGCCCTAAGGTAAGGGTAACTTTTTCTTCAGGTCACTATTCATCTCTGTCTGTCTGTTTATCATCTGTCTATTTTCAACTGAATCTAAAACTACATTGGGGTAGAACATACCTACTGACTCTGGTTAAGTTTGGAGGAAAGATGTTAAAGAAACAGACGAGTGGTCCTTTGTCAGTACCTTTCCTTTTATCAGCTATACTTTCAGGACTATTGTGATTGGCTTATGCTAATCAAATGAGTGATTGGTTCACAATGAGAAATTATGAATTCAACAATCAAAAAATATAATCTCCAGATGTTTGAGATACCTAGATTAACTGCTCAGTCTATTCTCTTCTACATGAACACCCAAGTCTTGTGTGGCCTTTGCATGCTTGGCTTAGAATATAGTCAAGGAATCTGAATAATTTTAAGTCTTTTCAAAATTTTAAAGTGAGACACATCCAAGTTCCATTCTAGGTAGATAAAGATTAAGTGAGCATTTTTGTTACCTAGACAATCTACTCTTCTCTGGACAGGGATGGAGACACAAAGACTTACTCTTTCTCTCCATCTTCCCATTTTCTAGTTTCCTTAAATATCACTACCTTTAGCTCCATAGTGTTGCCTCTTCAAGAAGGTAGAAAGCAATATTATTATTTAGGTTAATGCTTTCCAAAATTCTAACTTAGTCCGAAGACAGCCTGTTGGCCATCCTAATCCTATTTAGGAGTCCCCATGTGGAACCCCATTGAACTTGCATTTGGTGAGTCCTAGCTTCCAGAAGATGCTAACTGAGTGTGTGTGTGCACACTGGACTTGCCATGGGAAAGAAGGAACATCTCCCTGTATCTCTTTGTGAAGTGTTCTGTTGGTGTTCTTTCATTGCTATCTAGAAGCCTTGAGCATTCCCAGCACTACCTAGAACCAAATGGTATTTCCAGAAATCTCAAATCTTCAACTGAGTAAAGGATGGTTCTCGGTTACACTGCTGTATTAATTTTCTCTTGCTGACTGAATAAGCAAAGGTGAGTCTGTGGGGTCTGGAATTCAACATTTGAAGATGCTACTTTCAGAATAAAGAAAGATTGCATTGTCACCTTTCAGTTACTCCAAAAGCTGAAGAAAAATATTAGAGAGCCTTATTTTATTTCCAGAATTTTTTTTTGTAGCAACTGGTTTGGAATCTTTCTATGAATCTGCTGACTTCTTTAATCAAAGAAAAGCTTTCTTCCACTCACCAGATCATGTCTTCTCATCTTTCTTCAGTCTTGCTCACCTGATTATAGTCATATTGTAAATATGGCCTGGAAAAACAAAGGGTGCTCTCACCTCAGGATTTTAGCCCTGGATGTTCCCTCTAGAGACCAGTCCAGATACCCTATGAGTTGCTTCCTCACTTCAAAATTTGAAGGCTGAATGTATCCAGGTTCCATTCTAGGTAGGTAAAGATTAAGTGTTACCTAGACAGATTGCTCATTAAGCCTTTGCTCAAACATGACCACTAGAGAAATATTTGCTGACCACCCCACCTGAAATTCAACCCCCACTGCCACTGTCTCTTCAGTCTCTATCCCCTATGTTTTAGTTTTCTACATAGCACTTTTCACTGCTTGTTGGAGCATCTATACATGCATACTTTTTTCATAGTTCATAGCCCAGCTCTTCTAACTAGTGTTTAAGTTTCATGAGAATGGGGATTTTACTTATTTTATTTTCTACTGTATTTCAATTACTTAGAATTATACCTGGCACATAATAAATTGTCAACAAATATTTGTTTAAAGAAACAATGAGAAAACCTCAATTTGAGTTTCTGGTCTATGGCACTTATGAAGTTCAGTAGTTCCTGACCCTGGGCAGCCATCAAAATCACCTGGAGAAACTTAAAAATATAACAGATTCTAGAACTCCACCCTAAATCTGCTGAAGTAAAATGTCTGATGGAAAAATATGCAGGACCCTATAATTTTAATAAGTATCTTGTTTCTATGTGCAGTCAGAACCAGTGGTCTAGGCCATAATCTCAGGAACACAGGAGAAAACATAAGGTGGTAGGTAACATGGATATTGAATTTGACTCAACTTTTCCATTGACTTGCTATTATGAGTTACAAACTTTGCAAATCCCAGCTCCCCCATAGTTAAGATGAGTAGATAGTAATACTATACAATACCAGGAATTTCAGGGACACGTAAGAGTCAGAAAAAAAAAAAAAAAGGACCAGCATGTTTTTCCACTAGGAAAATGGGTTCAAATGGAGATCATTAACACCAGCTTTACAGAACAGCTTGGGGGGAGTTGAGGAATAACTACTCCTCAACTCTTTTGTTGAATAGCATAGGAACCAAGATATAGTGCCAAATGGCTTTTCATTGACAACAGAAGGGGCTGGCACCCTGTGCATAAATGGAGTTATATCTGAATCAGGGCTAGGGATAACCCTTCTTTATCAAATACTCAGGACATGCAGTAAAATCTTTTGACATACTTGCCTGTGGCTCTGTTATTTGAGGAAATGAACGTTGCTTCAACCTTAATTCAGTCTTTGACACCATTTTCTTCCTCACTGGTTGGAGTCTTAGGAAGCATTTCACTTTTTATTCCTTCTTGATAAATCTCTATGAAAACTGCTCAGCGCAGATTATTGGAGGCATGAGCCACCCTGTTTAGCCAGTAATGGTAATAGTATTAACTGCAACTGATATATTTTGTATTAGCAAATATAATGCCAGCATAATTCCATATCAATCCTTACATACTTTTTTTTTTAAAAAAATACTGCATTGGATTCCCATGCATGAAGACTTAGTTCAGCCAAACAGGTACATATGTTGTATGATAGTATTTATTTACATGAATGTGCTTAGTTAAAAAAAAAAGCATCTAGCCTGCTTCTTGGTATTTTCTCAAGGTTAATCTTGTGTGTTACATCTCACAGTTCACATTTGTGCAGTGAAACTGGAGCTGTTTCTGGTTCACTGGCTTTTCTAAGGAATTGGGGTGCCAATGTCTTTTAAGGAAGAGTCAGTGAGTATGTCATGTCACTCATAAAATAGATCCCAGTGGTACATAATTTACATCATGGTTACTGGTTAGCAACTGTGTCCTATATGGTTTGTCTTTTCCTTCACTGAAATACAGCTTAATTGCACAGAAAGCACCTAAAGATGTAATCTGAATTTTTTAAAAAGTGCTTCTAGATGAGAAATTACTAGACATCAGAAGAACACATTTCCAGTGACCCAATTTGAGATCAGCAATTAATTAACTATACATAGAAATGTCACTTCAAGAAAAGTCTTTGTCAATATTCTGAAATTTCTTTTATAGATTTGTGATTAACTTCTAATTATAGACTAATTACCCTCTTCGTTATCACAGAGGATCTTGTGTGTTGATGCAGAATCTATAAATGATGCCAGGGAGACAAGTGTGGATGTAATCTGTTCCCATATTGCTTAATGTGTTTCCTTCTCCCTGTGAGCAAAGAAAAAGGAGGAAGACAGTCTCCTGTTATCTCAGTCACAAAGCTGACAGCTCGAGAATCCTTGTGTTAAAATGCAGTAGCAGGATTTTCAGGAAAATACCTCTAATGAAATTTCTGATTTTATTTTAAAGAGAAGTTTAAGGAGAGCAAGGAGACAAAGAAAAAATAGGCTTTGTTTACAGATAGCAGCTTAGACCAGAAGAGAGAGAGAGAGAGAGAGAGAGAGAAAGAGAGAGAGAGTGTGTGTGTATAATAGAGAGACAGACAGACAGAGGTAGAAAAATCAGGAAAAAGAGAGATGAGTGTTTGAGAGTTTTTCTACAAGTCAAAGAAAGAGAAAATATTTGTTTTCTCACAAAACAAGTTTCAGTAGATAAGAAGACAGTATTATTGTTCATAGAGTAGGATTCAATCGTATTTGATGGCTGCTTTCTGGTTACTTGCGTGCTAATTTGATCTAATCACATTATTTTACAAATGTAGCTCCTTTCCTGTAATAAATACACCATCATCACCTTCTCCTCTCTGGTTACACATTTCATTATTCTATAAACTAAATCCTTCTTGCTTCATTTAAGTCAGCTAGACACACAAAGTGCCCAGGCAGGTTGTATCTAGCTTAAGAAAGCAAAAAGCTTTCAATTCCCTCCGTCTTACAACACTGTATTAGAAACTTTCAGGAAAAGTTAGATACCAACTCATTGAACTATTGGAGAAGACAGTCCTCATCCCCCAGATATGTTTCCAAAAGGGCAGGGTTCTCCAAAGTCTGATTTGTTTCCTGTCATTCTCTAGTACTCAGTACAGTACCTTATTTACATTAGAGTCTCAGTAAGTACTTTTTGATTAAATGTACATGTCTTTTTTTCTGTTATCAAATGACTTTTCTGAGTTCCATTTTGTGAAGGCACACTCAACAATGACAAATTTCTCTTCTCTCTCTCTTTTTCCTAGCTGCTATACTGTGAGACTTAAGGTTTTGTTTGTCTAGGACCCACAATCATTTTTAAGGTTTTCTGACAGAAAATATATATAAGGAAGTCTTTTAAAAGAATAATTATCATAATTACTAATTAAGAGAACTCACAGAAGGAAGTATCAAAAGAATAACATGAGAAACCCATAGTCTCTTCCTCTGGATGGTCATCATTTACTTAAAATACTGCTTGGCAACTGACATTTCCTCCAATATTTAGAAACCAAAAGCTCCTTTATGATGGGAGCTGATGAATGGCCAACCCTTGGGCTACACAAGATTGTAAATCTTTAAGTAAAGCATAGCTTCAAGCTCTAATAGTATCCTGAGGTTCCCTTAATCTCAAACTAATCTAATATATGATTTCTTTCTCCCTATCATTGGTTTACTCATTTTATTTCTGCAAGAATTGAACAGAAAATATTTTGCTATTGTAAAATAAAAGATCAAAGCATTTGGGGGGACATAAAATGACTTTAATTAAGCTGTTAATAATTGTAATGATTCTCCATGTATATGAAGTAGAATGCACACAAGTTCTGTAGGCATGAATGAATGGTCCTTACTTGCCTCTCCAATGCTGCTAAATGATATCATCCCCACTACCATTTATTTTTATTTTATTTATTTTTTGTCAGTACTGGGAGTTGAACTCAGGGCCTTGTGTTTGCTGGGCAAGTACTCTACCACTTGAGCAATGCTGCAATGCTTCTCTCTCTCTCTCTCTCTCTCTCTCTCTCTCTCTCTCTGTCTCTCTCTCTCTCTCTCTCTCTCTCTATATATATATATATATGTATATACACAGGTAGATATATAGATATAGATATGTACATACATATATGCTGTACTAGAGTTGACTCAGAGCTGCATGCTTCCTAGCCAGATGCTCTACCACTTGAGCCATGCCCCCAGTCCTGTCCACTACAAAGTTGGTGCTAAGTGTAGTGATGCACGCCTATAAATGCCTATAAATCCAAAACTCTGTAATCCCAGCATTTGGGAGGCTGAGGCAGAAGGACTGCAAGTTTGAGACCAGCCTGCACTATATAGCATAACCCTGTCTCAAAAATAAGACAGGGTAGAGAAAAGGGGGAGTATACTGGATAAGGCAAGGATTTTTGCAGAAGAACCATTCACAAACTTGATAAACTTGGCATATTTAGGTTAAAGCTCTGTAGATCTGAATCTGTCTTCCTGAGTTGACAGCACTGGCCGACGTAGACCCACTCACAATGGACATTAACTAGGACAATTCTAACTTTCTCTAGAAAGATACTTGGAAGCTTTGTCCTTGTGCATCGTGTTGACAGCCACCAGAGGCCTAATTACAACAAGATGTTCTCTTGTTGAGCCTGGAGTCAGATAAAAGGTACATTAGTCATCTACTTCAAATGTGTGATGGCACCAGGCTCTGAGAATCTTATGGGTACTCTCCCCAGAAGAATGAGGTCAGCTGCTTTGGGCCGAATGACCTCCTTGCTCAAGAGTATTCTGATGTGCCCATTGACATTTGGTATTCAGTTTCTCCTTCACTCTGCTTATACTGCTATCAAAAATAATGTGACTATCATGTTCTTTCTTTAGCTTAATAGCCAAAGAAAGCTATTAAGCTATTAAGCCTTAGATATGTCTAAGAGAAGTTTTTTTTTGTTGTTTTTCCTTCTCATGTTCCTTTACTTCAGGGACAGAGATGTATAAAATTCCATGCTCTCTTTCACCATTTCCAGACCAATTTGCTCTCTTCTAATATACGTATGCACAAACATAAACACACACACACAAGCACACACATAGATACATACACACCTGTTCCTTTGAGATATGTATAATGTTAACTTTCTGTTACTCTGGAAAATACTTGAGATTGAGTACCTATAATGAGAAAAGGCTTATTTGGGCTCACAGTTCTTAACAGTCCAGTCCATAATTATTTGGGCCTGCGTGTGAGGCAACATGCCATGCTGGGAACAGGTGACAGAGCAAAACTGCTCATCTCATAGTCAGGATACAAAAGAGAGAAGAAAATAGGATTCCACTATCTTCTTCATTAGAACATCCCCAGTAGTCCAAAAACCTCTCACTAAGCCCACCTCTTAACATTTCCACTACCTCCCAATAACATGAAGCTGGTCATCAAACCACTAACACATGGGCCTTTAAGGACACTCAAAACACAGATGTTAGCAGATGCTACTCAGATATGCTATCCAGCCTCCATTATTTACTCAGCTTCCTAGTTGTTCCTCCTGTCCAGAGAAGAGTCAGCTTCTGGCTCATAGTTTTTCTCACAACCTCAACATCTTCACATTTCCTCATAACTTTGACGTGTTTATAAACATATCATTCAACACCTTGGCCTCTTTGAACTCTTCAGCTCTAACCACTTTTCTTATCACTACAATTCAAATATTCATTTCCTTCCCATGCCTGTTCTCTCTTCAAATTTCCTCATTTCTAAAATCCTAATTTCATACATCCTTCTCTTTGAACATCATGCATAGATTCAGTTCAATGAGCTTTCAGCCCATCAAGATCCCTAATACACTGGCAAACTCACCTGGTCATTTTATTTGTTCCTCTTGATCAGTCCAGATACCATGGTCCTTTATTTTCATCACTACTTTGCAAAAATATTCTACAAGCCTTTCCCTTCTCTCTCCGCATTTGACTCTCCTGGCAAAGCTGAAACTTTGGATGACTTCTCCTATCCTCCTCTGCTCCTACATGCTACTAAAGCTCCTGACGACTGGTGAAAATCTCCCCATTCCTGAGTAAAATCAATTCCAATTGAAATGCATTCTCTCAAACCTAAAAATTTGCTTTCTTGACTCCCTGGAAATCCTATGATTCTTTTATAGTTTCACTGCATTTTCTCTGAAACAAAAATTTCATTTCTTCCCCTCTTTCCTGAAACCTCCCACTAGCCCTATTTTACTCTCATACTCAGGTGATGACTTTTCTTTAGAAATCAGCAAACAATAGTAGCCATCAAGTGGGAAGAACATCATCTTCCTATCAATAACTCTTGCTCTGCTCTATGCCTCCTGCCATTCGTAATGGTGAAGGTCAAGTTCACATCCTTTCTGGTCTTCTCGAGAACTTTGCTCTTCCAATTACCCACTCTTTCTCATGTGTCATCAGTCTCTTTCCATCTGCTTACTTATTCTTCTCATCATGCAAATATGTTTTAACATTTCTTGCCTTCTGTGCACTTGCACTGGGCACACACACACATGTACCCCCCCCCACACACAATAGATAGTAGATAGATAGGTAGATGCTACATAGTCCCTGCCTGCTTCTGCAACATTTAACTGCCTTTTCATCATAATCAAACTCTTGAAAGAGTTGTCTACATTCAACTGTCCACACTTCTTTATAATATATCTACTCCTTCACTCATTTCATTCTTCTGTGTGACCTAGATGTACCTCAGTCTTATCAAGGTTATCAGTAATGATCTCTATATTGTCTGTCCTTATCACCAGTGAATCCTTTTTATCATTTGACATAGTTGCTGTCACTCTCCTGTTCTGGAATTCTGCTGTCTGAACTGCAGCCTGCCCCATACAGTTGGTGTCTTTCTCCCTCACTGACCACTCTTTTTCTGTTCCCACATATCCTGCTCCTCTGTCTGACATCTCAATGTGGCAGATCCCAAGTGCTTCATCTTGGGCTGTCTACTTGCTTTTCACATACTTTCTAGGTGAATCATAAATCATTTGGTCATAAGTATGTTAATGACTTCCACATTTATGTCTCTGGCCCAGGCATGTACCTTGAACTCCAGGCTTAAAAACACATCCAACTTCTAATTTGACATTGACACTTGGATAATTCCCAGACATCTGAAACCTCAATGTATGAAATGTAACTTCCAATTCTTGTGTCAGTTATTTCCTCCTCACTCCCACCATTTCTGTCTCAGTTGGAATGGCATCCCATCAACACTAATACTCAAACTAAGAACCCCCATATCCAATCTATTTACAAATTCTTTCTGTCTATTTCCAAGCAGTTAACTTCCATCACCTTAGTCCAAACCTTCATCAGCTCTCACCTGAAATACTCCAACAGTCCACAAACTACTCTTTCCATCTGCAGTCTTGCTCTGCTCAAATTCATTCTGGTAAAAACCCCACACATGACCTACATGAACATGAATCAACTTATGTCATCTCCTGCCTAAATTTCCGCTTGTTTTCAATGCACACAAAATTAGATCAGTTTTCCTACCATTGACTCTAAGAATGTCTGAGATGGTTCCAAATATGCCTTACTACATGCTATCATTCACTCGGTTCTAACCACATCATTTTCTTTCTATTCCTGGAAATTCTAAGCTTTTATCTGCCTCGGAGCCTTTGTACATACTATGCTCTTTGCTTGGAATTCTTTCTGTGATACTATCATTCTTCACAAAGCTTCTGCTATTCATACTTTAAGGTAATCTAAACTTTAGTGTGTGAGACCATTCTTTAACTGTCTTACCTAAAGATCCCTCTTTCCTCACCCCATTCTCTACACCCTATTACCTATCTCAGCCCTTGGTTGATTTCCTTAGTAATATTTAATAAAATTGCACAATTTGCAATTCTTTTGATACACAGTTTTATGTGCTCCCATGTGTTAGGTCTTTTTCTTCACTGAAACTTTAGGCATGATGGAAGGAATTTTGACCTGTTGACTCCCCTTGCATTAGTATTCATGAGACTGTTTGGCATACTTCTTGAATTAATAAATGAATGAATATGTTTAAACAGAGATTAGAGCTGTCCCCACATATTCGCTACAATAATCATTTCTTAAGGAAGTATTTTATAAAGAATAAAATATTTAAAAATCTATAAAAGGGATTTAAAGTTAGATGCTAGGCCTCCATTAGATAGGTGTTCCATGTTGTGTTTGGGGAAGAGAAAAAAGAGGTATGGAAAGCATGTTTGGAAAAGATTGTAGAAAAACTCTGACCTCTGAGAGGAGGCATACATTTTCTAACTTAGAATCACATCACTCATGGAAACAAAGGACTTGCCTTTCCAAAAAAAGTTCTTATTTCCACCAGAGGAGAAGTGTCTCCTCTCCTATCTCTTTCTCTCTCTTTCCATGTATCTGCCAAAGTAATGGCATGGGAAGGGGGGTGGATGATCAAACAGAGGAATCAGACCTGCTGAATCATTTGGCCAGGAAAGGAAAAATAGCAAGAGGAGAAACAAACAAGATACAGAATAGGGATTAATAAGAAAACCAACAGAGGCTGTCAAGATCAGGTTTCTGTCTTACTTAATTTTGATTTTTCAGAAGGCAGCAAAGAATGGAAGAAAGTGAATGTGCTGGTGTATTAGTTTCCTATGGATGCCATAACAAATTATCACAAACTTAGTGGCTTAAAGCAACACAAATTTATTATTTTACTGTTCTAAAAATCAAAAGCTCAAAATGGCTCTTGTTTGAGCCTAAGGTGTTGGCAAAGCAGTATTCCTTCTGGATGCTCTAGGAAAGAATTGTTCACCTTCTAAAGGCTGCCCAATTTCTTCTATGCATAACTACATCACTTTGACCTTGCCTTTGCTCATTGTATCTCATTCTCCAACTGATCCTCCTGTCCCCCCCCCTTATACAGAGCCTTGTCACTACCTCAGATCTGCTGAGATAATCCATGAAATTTTCCCTCCCTGAAGAATCTTACCTTAATTCCATCTGCAAAGTCCCTTTTACTATGTAAAGTAAAATATTCTCTAATCTAGAGATTACAGCATGGGCATCCTTGGAGAATCTTTTATTTTTTTGTGGTACTGGGGCTTAAACTCATGGCTTCACACTTGCTAGGCAGGTGTTCTACCACTTGAGCCACTTTGTTAGTGAAAGAGAATCTATCCATCACACTGTATGCGGGTTCTAGTGCTAGTTTCATTACTTAGGTACTACATAGGTACTTGACACTATGCCAAGTACTTTCCATATTATTTCATTAATTTTCACAAAATTCCTGAAATGGAAGTGCTCTGACATTTATTTTACATATGAGAAACAGCTCAACTATGGGAAGCTTCTTTCTTATGGCTCCATATTAGTAACTCTTATAGAACAGAAATACAAACCTGCATCTGCTCAGCACCAAATCCCACACACCTGACTGCTGTGTTGGTACAGCTTTTGTTATTAACAGGTCCAAGAACACAAGAAACTTTATAAGTGACCAGCCATTATCTTTTTTATTGTGAGTATTACCTAACTTCAAACAATTGTCTGACTCTGAATTTTAGATTCTTCATATAATTATATATTCATTACATTATCTGGAAATATTTACAAAGGTCCAATCCTCAGCTAAGGCAGTATCCAAAAAGTAGAACAGTATACTAAATGCTACTGTGCAGTTTAAAGGAAATGACAAGTTGGATCAGGACCCAAAACATAGAAAATACCACTGAATATGAGTTTCACCTCTTTTCTTCGTAACATTATAAACTCCTCAGACTTCATCCTGATGGCGCTAATTTGTCTGAGAGTATTTCATTGGGATTTAGCAGAATCATTATTTTTTAAGTAACAATTGATCCTAAAACTGGAGTTTTCTTCTCCTCTCCTCTCCTCTCTTCTTCTCTCCCCTCTCTTTCCTTTTCCTCCCTTCCTGTCCCCTTCCTTCCCTACTTCTCTCTCTCTCTCTCTCTCTCTCTCTCTCTCTCTCTCTCTCTCTCTCTCTCCCCTATCTATCTATCTATCTATCTATTTTTTTAGACGGGGTCTTACAATGTAGCTCAACCTGGAACTCCAGGCTAGGTCCTCAAACTTGTGATCTTCCTGCCTCTACCTCCCAAGCACTGGAATTACAGGCATGTGCCAATCAAGATCCCTTTCCACTTTCTTAATCCTGCTTCTCAATATATGGAATGAGGGTGTACTATGAATGTGAGAAGGGAGTGGGGGCAAAGAGTGGGAATAGAGAGTTAATAAATCCTAGTGCTGTGGGGAAATTCCAGGGTAGGGCAAAAGGACTCTAAACTTCGGCTAAAGAGTAGGTCTGGTAATCATTGACACATGGTATATACAGACTTACATATGCAAAATATGAGTAAAAGACCCTATATGAGAATACACACTTGTCACCACTGCAAACGTTTTCTGTAGTTTGGACTAAGAGGTTTTTCATCAACTTCCTATCATTTATTAATGACCCCTTTTTGCTTCCTACTATTTTGTATTACCATTTCTTATTTTTCCCCCATTTCTTGTCTTGTATACCAGATTATTTAGTCTAAGCAATCGTTACTATAAAAAGTAAAACACAATTCTTTTTCTTTTTTCCACAAAAGAAGTGTCTCTGAAACAAAAGTTTTTCAGTTCAAGTCTTTGAAATGAATCTTTGCATGAGAGCTCTCATGAATTTATAATCCTTTGCCAGATAAAAGTCAGGATAATGAGGTAGCAACATCAGCCTCTGTTAGAACACCATTGGGCCACTGATGGACTACTCAGTAACTTAACACCACCTGTCAGGAACTCATTGGGGTCCTGCAAATTCAATCTCAAAATCTTCATAGCTTAAAGAACTACTGAGGAAACAGTTTTGAGATAAGCAAACAAAGTAGAGTGTTCTTTGGGCCATATCACTGCTAATAAGATTAAAGTAGATCAGAGAAAGGGTTTATATTGGGAAAGTAGAAGCTGAAATTTTTTAGTAATGAAAAATGTATTCTCTAAGGATTAAATTTGATTTTAGGTTTTATCATTATAGTCATTAATGTTAAATGACTTAAGTCTACATAATTGTTGCATGACGTCATGATAAATATGTTAATGAAATTGCACAGAAACTAAAATGGCTTTAAATGGAAGTCCTAACAACTTGTCATTCCTTTTTGTACTGTTTTACAACTGAATTTCACAAAATTCTGAGTTTATGGAGTTAATACCAGAATATGGAGAGAACACTGAACTAGGCATCAGAAGAGCTGATTCCTAGGCTTTTTTTCTGCCAAACTAGTTGTGCATTCTTAGAAATGACTTAATTACTGTGGCTTGTTTTCTTTCTCTGCCAAATGAATGGGTTAAACTACAAAAATATAAAGACTCCATCCGGCCTTTTTTTTTGTCAGTACTTGGAATTGAACCCAAGGCCTATGCTTGCTAAATAAGTACTCTACCTCTTGAACCCCAGCCTTCCTTCAGACTTTGAAACATTAAAATGATGACCAATTTGCTTTAGAAAAAGGATAATTAATACCTGTTTTTAGAGTCCATATTTTGCAGGTTATTAATGGAAATTACATGGAAAAATGGTTCTGTGGCTCGAAGAAATATGGGAAATATAGAGGTAAGCAAAGTTAATCAGATTTCTTACTGCAGGATATTCCTGAGCCATTAATATGTAAATATGTCTTCTATAGCCATGTATTCCAATGATATCTATTTATTAAGTATCCACTGTACATAAGCATTAAATATAACCTGTTGGGCAAAAGCAGTCCTGGTTCTTGTCTTCATAGAGTTTGCAATCTAGGAGTAAAGGTAGACATTTATTTCATAACTATACAAATGAAACATAAAATTATGATCAAACTATTTTGGGAAGGTAGTATATAGAATGCATAAGAGGAGATTTAGATTTTGGCAAGGGACAATCAAGAAGAACATCAATCTTTATAATGGTACTGAGAATTGAAAAATGAGCTTAGATTGAGGAGAAAATGAAAAGATTTCCAGGCAATAGAACATGTTCAATGACCCTGTGGTTACCACAACATGTGTGGGACTAGAAAAAAAAATCTTTAAAAGTGAGAAGTAGTCTTCAAAGTTTTATTTTCAGTAAAAGCTGTTTTGTTTGGTTTTGCTAGAAAAATCTTTTGGAAATCACATCCCCAAGAACAGACTTTAAATACTAATTCTTCATAGAGGTTCAATATGGGTTGGTGTTGTCTTGGATCCGGATAAAGGATTTTGAAGTAGAGTGGATCCTACTGCACACGTTCTTGGAATAGGCCTGAAGTAAACCCTTTCTCATTTGTTGCAGCATCTCATAGCTTTAAAATGTGGAGAAAAGGAAAAGATGATGGATATGGAAAAATTTCTTAGAAATTGAGGATAATACCAGTGATGACTTTTATATGTTACATGTTTGTATAAAAGGTGCTGTATCGGAGACACACCCCAGTAATTTCTGAAATTGTGAATAGAAGTTTACATGGGGAGTAATAGGGGAAGCTGAGCTAGTTAGGAAGAAAGGCTTATTTCAAAGTTGATAGCAATTTTTCACTCTTCAGAGGTGGAGATCAAATGACTTTTGAAGGAAACTTTTAAAGACAAACTTCTTCATTAACCTGAAGGAAAAAAGGGTTCTTTTTTAATAAAACCAAGATTTTTCTCCAAAATGGAGGCAGTGGTAATCATGAGCAGCTAATAGTTCTGTATAGTATAGAAGGTTATCATTGTTGCTATATTGAAATGATATTATCCTTATAAGGAGGATAGTCTGAGATTGGGAATGCTCTTATCATCCAAACAAAACAAACACAGAAACAAAACAACTAAAGACAGGGATTCATTTTTTCTCCAGCCACAAGAAGACTAAGGGTAGCAACTACTTATTTTGTTCCAGTGATGTTTCTTAAACACTCATTTTCTTTCCTTCATGATCATAAGATGATTACAGATTATCTAATTTTCATATCTGAATTCAAGGTTAAAAAAAAACCCAAAAGCTTTCCCAGAGATCTCCCCATTTCCCCAGAAAGTTTCTCGTTACTTGTTTTTGCCAGAATTAGGTCTTAAGACTACCGCTAGCTATAAGAAACTAAGAGGGGACAGGATATCAAGACTGACTTGAACTGATCTTAGTTCATCCCCAGATGACACATTATTGCTCAACCACATGGGGTTTCATTAGCAAAGAAGGAGAGGGAAAAGGGATGCTGGACAGGAATATAAGATGTTTGCTCTAGATGGAAGTTTTAAAGGGCCTGCTGTTCACTATTCACAATAGCCAAGTTATGGAAACAGCCAAGATGCCCCACCACTGACGAATGGATCAAGAAAATGTGGTATCTATACACAATGGAATTTTATGCAGCCATGAAGAAGAATGAAATGTTATCATTCACTGGTAAATGGATGGAATTGGAGAATATCATTCTGAGTGAGGTGAGCCTGGCCCAAAAGACCAAAAATCGTATGTTCTCCCTCATATGCAGACATTAGATCAAGGGCAAACACAACAAGGGGATTGGACTTTGAGCACATGATAAAAGCGAGAGCACACAAGGGAGGTGTGAGGATAGGTAAGACACCTAAAAAATTAGCTAGCATTTGTTGCCCTCAATGCAGAGAACTAAAGCAGATACCTTAAAAGCAACTGAGGCCAATAGAAAAAGGGTACCAGGAACTAGAGAAAAGGTGAGATCAAAAAGAATTAACCTAGAAGGTAACACACACACACACAGGAAATTAATGTGAGTCAACTCCCTATATAGCTATCCTTATCTCAACCAGCAGAAACCCTTGTTCCTTCCTATTATGGCTTATACTCTCTTCAACAAAATTAGAGATAAGGGCAAAATAGTTTCTGCTGGGTATTGAGGGGGTGGGAGGGAGAGGTAGGTAGTAAGGGAGGGAGTGGGGGAGGGGGGAGAAATGACCCAAGCGTTGTATGCACATATGAATAATAAAACAATAAATAAAGAAAAACTCAACCAAAAAGGAAAAATAAAAAATAAATAAATAAAGAGCCTGTGGTTGCTACTTCAGTCTGTTTTTGCTTTCTTTCCTTAGTCTAGACCTGGGAAGTTGAGGCTCAGACTCCAGATAAGAGAGATACCATTAAATCACTCTTTTTGGTTGGATGCAAACTGGTTCCTGCAACAGAGAAATGGTAGACAAGTTCCCAAACATTTTCTGTCCAAAGTTCCAATAGAACGTGCTTCATTAGTGCTTCACAAGGAACTTAATAAAATGTACACTTTGAAGTCCCCACTAGTAGAAAGTCCAGGTCTGTGCTTAACAGGGAAATCTGTTCTTACGAAAATTTCTAGGCAGTGCTTCTGTAGAGACCATTTGGTTAATTTGGCTTGTGGAGAGGATTGTATCTGAGGATTATGAGAACATCATAGGCATGTCAGCTCTTCCTCTCCTATTTCATCCCTTTATCCTCACATTGAACAAATTTTTTGCTGTTGTTATTAACCCTTCAAGACAATCTTGTCAGTGCAATGCCTTTACTGTGCAGATGAAATAAAGGGATAGTCCTGAAGTAAAATTTGGGAATAGGCAGTGTAGGGAAGAAGAACTAGAGCTTGAAGGAAACAGTTGTATGACAGCAAGAGGGATTGAAGAGAACAGCCAGCAATATGACAGATAGCTACTGTGACACAAAAAGCCAGAATACATTTGCAAAACACATACGCGTTCCTTCGGGAATCTTAGAAAAACCTGAGGAGTGGGATCAGGCAATGGAATATGTAGGATGGAGGATTAGACTATTGCTAATTGTAACCTCCCCCATAAGGATTACAAAGGTCTGGACACTTGAATTACCAAGATGTTTATTGACAAAGCAGGAAAAAAGACAATGAAACAAGAAATGGATGAGAGTCCATATGTGATTTATGTCTTCATAGTTATCATGGAAGGCAGGGATCACAGCATCCATTGGTATCAGTAAAGAACCCAAGGAATAAACAGCTAGTTAAAGCCATAATGCTGGTGAATAGTTAGAGGCTGTTTTTGAGACAAGATCTTTCATTCAAAATATTATGTCTTTCTCATGACATCCATTTACCTCCCCACCTATGTATCATCTTCTGTCATATTAGAAAGTGGCACTAGTAAAGTGTTGGAATCTAAGAGGAGACCTTTAGCACATGTTGCTGTCACCTAGTGAGATTTGTTCAATTTGTGCTGCTAATGGTGAAAATACCTTCCTAATCTCTTTCCCAATGTAGCCAAGTCTGTGATTGATGCAATTTGTAAGAATCCAGGGTGTTGGAAGATAACACACAAGGAGTGGCTCTGGGACTTCATGACACAAGAAAACCTGCATGAGTTACTAAACAATTTCAAGCGACTTAACCATGATATAGAGCCTCCAGAGAATCACAGGATCATTGTCACCACTGTCCCAGTGGAGAAGGCTGAATGACTTAAGTACTCTCCAGCTCTCTGAAAAAATGAAAGGGGGGAAAAAAGCAAGTGGTGTTTATTTGCCTGGGCCACTGAGCCAGCCCAGCCATTGTGAATTCTCTAGGGCATCACTGCTGGATATGTTTGCACACATATATTTGTTTTGTAAAATAGCCAAGAATCCCAGAATGACTGACTGAGACATTCATACAGAAGAACAGACTAGCCATTCAAAACAAGGCACTGCTAATTCCCACCTTTATGCTATCCCATATGTTCACTGGCTTATTAATTTACTTTCATTATTTAAATAAAAGCTGTATAACTTTTGTATATGTCAATAGCCTGCATAATAGGTTAGGTTATGCTACTGTAACAAGTAAAGCTAAAGTCAATAGCATTTAATAACCAAGGTGTTGTTCTTGTCCCTGCTATTTCAGATTAGTAGTGCATTTCAGGTTAGTAGTGGTTGTTTCTCCATGTCATCCTCATTCAGGGAGCAAAAATGCTGAAATTTTATGATCTGGAATTCATAGGTCAATGAGACAGAATGGAAACTGGGGTGGAGAACTAGGCACATTAAATTTAATTTTACTTACATTTCACTGACCAAAGAGAATGAAATGGCCTCAACTAACTTCAGGGGTTGGGAACTGTAATCCTCTCTTACATGCAGAAGAAAAGGAAAATAGGACATCAGTGAGAATTAGTAATTCCTACTGTAAAAATTAATGTGTGACTATACAACAAACTCCATTAATTTCCATAAACTGGAAGTGGTCTCAGAATTTGTCTATTTACAAATTAAACTTTTTCATACTGTCAGTTCAAGTCCAGAGCATAAGAATAACCTTTACAAGAGAACAGTCTATGAGCTACTAACCACAAAGACATTTTTGGCAGCATCTAACACATTGGATTTTTTCCACCATACTCCTTTTATATATAACTTGAGCTGAGTGAGACACAACAACCATGTCAAAATGTAAAAATCTCTGGTTTATATCATCTTTAATGTGCGCAATGACTCCCTCTAACTTTTTTTTAATGACAATCTCATATCTAAGCCCATTCATCCTTGATCCATTCTCTAAAAATGGGGATCAATGATTCAATGAGGCTCACAGGCAGAATGAGTGTGCTCATTTCATGGTACTTGGTAATTTTTTTTAAAAATGAAGTTTTATTGCTTGTCTCTAATTCAAAAATTTCTAAATCAGAGTAGACTTGTCAAAATGGCTTTCATTAAAAAGGCCTGATTGTTTTTCATAATATTGCTTGTATTTGTATTAGGTCTGTATTCCACATATAAGAGAAAACATGCAGGCTTTGGCATTCTGAACCTGACTAACTTCATTTAAGATGATGTTATATTATTCCCTCCATTTACCTGCAAACAACATAGTTCATTCTTCTTTGTACCTGAATAAATTCCATTGTATATAAATATCACATTTTCTTAATCCATTCATCAATAACTTAACTATTGTAAATGATGTTGCAGTAAACATGGATGTGCAGGTACCTCATTGCAACCTGACTTAATGCCTTTGGGTATATCCTAGAAGTGGTATTTCTGGATCACATGGAAGTTCTAATTTTAGTTTTTTGAGGAGTCTCCATACTGTCACACTAAGGGGAGGTCACGTACAAGAGAGGGAGGGTAAAAGAAGGAAGTTAAGAAGGTGAATGTGGTTGGTATATTTCCTATACAAGAATGAACATAGAATTTTTAAGCCTGTTGAAATCACCAGAAGGGGACTAAGGTAGAAAGGAGAAAAATAGAAGAGATGAACAAATTCAGGTTATAATTCATATATACAAGGAAATGTCACAAACAAACTCTGTATAGTTATCTTAAACAAAAATGTCATATTTTTTCTTTTACAAAATCAGAAAACAGGAGGGCAGAACAGGTCCTGTCTTGGGGGTTTGGTACAAATGGGAAGAGGGATGAAGTGGGAAAAGTCTGTAGGAGGGTGAAAATGGTACAAATATTGTGTACACATTTATGTAGATGGAAAAATGAGACCTGTTGAAACTATTCTAGGAATGGGGGGAGAAGGGATAAAGGAGAGTGATGGAGGAAATGAATTAAAGTATGATATATTTGATATATTGTAAAAACATTTGTAAATGCCACAATGTACCCCTACCCAGCACAACAATAAAAAAAATTTCAAATGCACTGATTGACTGTTTCTCCACAGAGATTATGTTCCGTCCCTTTACCTTCAGTAACTGCGAGGCGTTTGGATGGCACTAAAGTCACAGTGAAGCAGGCGATGGAGTCAACTGTGGAGTGATGGGTTCACCCTCCCTATGGCAGTGGCACACCTTATGCCTCACCCTCATAGGTTAAGGAGCATAAAGAAATACCTATGAAGACTGGAGATGTGGCTCAAGTGGTAAAGTGCCTGCTTTGCAAGGGCAAAGCCTTGAATTCAAACTCCAGAACCACCAAAAAAAAAAAAAGAAAAAGAACAAACAAGAAATATCTACAAAACTCACTGTGCAGCAGGGTTAGTGTGCCAAGTTTTTCTTAATGCTTAGAGGTCTATGGGTTGGTGCCCAGAAGTTCATAAATCCCAGGCGTGGAATTCATGATTGTTTGCATCTACGTGTGTATCTACACTCAGAAGAAACTTCTTGCCAAATTCTCAAAGGGATCATGTTCTATAAAATATAAAGACTATCAGTATGAAGATAAATAAGAAAGAAGGGCTTATGCTCTCCAGAAACTTAAAAGACCCATAGTTTCACATCACTAAAGGACAAGTGCATGCTGTTTTACAGAACAGATGTGTTTCTAAAAGTCAGACATAATCAAACAATATTTAAACTGCATTGATGCTTTTGTAAACAAAATAATCCTTCAGTAGGATACCAAAGTCTATTTTATAAATGTTATGAGTGTTCAAATTTTTTGATAGGGAGATAAATTGTACTTCTGAAGTAGCATCAAGTTACATGTTAAAATTCATAAGAAATAAAACACAGATGTATACATACACATGTACCTTCATATTCACAAACTTACAGATTGCAGAGGTCAGGTCGACATTCTCCTTCCTTCCCTTCTTTGTTCATGCCATTCTGTTAAACCACTCTGACCCATAGCCCAGAGTATTCATGAAATTTTTTTCACCACCCTCTCAATGACAGAGACCTCTAGTTCGAAATTATGCCATAGTTTAATTTCTACATGGTAGAAGGTAGCAATGTTATCTATGGTGGCCTAATTTAAATAATTTCTTTTTTGTCCCTCTTTTCGCCAGGCTTGTATCTTACCCTATATGCAATTTCTCATTTTTCTTTAGAAATTTAGACATAGGGATCATGCAATAGTTGAAATAACATAAAACTTAAAGTCAAGATGCATGGGTTTATTTTTATTACTTTTTTATTGAGACATAGCTTTGCTATGTAACCCAAGCTAACCTAAAACTTGCAGTCCTGCCTCAACCTCCAAAGTGCTGGGATTACAGGCATGTGCCATGATGCCTAGCTTGAGAGCTGGGTTTAATTCCTGGGTCCACTCTATCTGTTCCATATAACCAAGTCACTTATCTTCTCTAACTGAATTGTTTCCCATCTGTAGAATGAGGAAATATTTACCTACTATTTTAAATAGCATAAGACTAATAAAGAAGTGCTGCTAGAATAAAGAAAAGGATGTATGTTAAGAACCTAAGAGGTGGAATTCCAAGATGGCGGCTAGAGGGAGGAAGCAGAAAGGGACCCTCCTATAGTGAAATCTTGGAGAGACGCTGGAGACACACTTTGCAGGCATAATCACCGAGAAAAGGCATAACTTTTACCCCTCCACATTTCCAGCCAGTGCAGAGAATCTCCACTTCACGTTAAACGGAGAAACGAGGAGGGCCCCCGGGGCCGCCAGTGGCCGGTGCCCATACGGCTTGGGAAGACGCAGACCAGGTGAGCTTTGCGGTACCGCGGTAGCCCCACAGACAAGCCTGGGCCAGAGCAGCATAGCCCCCTGAAAGAAAAAGAGAAACTGAGTAATAAGTAATAAGCAATAAGAACAGTTAAGACACGCTGGAAAGAGGGTGGGGCGCCCTGAGCGCTGAAGATTGGGGGAAGGGAATCCTTCCCTGGACTGTAAATAAACAAGCCGGGCAGGCCGGAGAGGCTCTGGAGGGAACGGGGAGCACGCCCAGCAACCAGGAGCGGGGAAGCTTGTGAGAGGAGGGAAGACCCACTTCCCACGTGAACTGTAAACAAACATGGTGGCTGGCAGGAGCAGCAGCACCACCCAGTAAGCAGGAGCAGGAAAGCTTCTGAAAGTGGCAGTGGGAGGAAAACTTCAGAGGAGAGGGGGGAAGACCCACCTCCCACATGAGCTGTAAATAAACACACAGGCCTGACAATGCGGGGCAGTGTCACCTTTCCCAGTGCTTGGAAAGGGGAAAGCTTGTAGCAGAGGCTCCCGCACAGGAGAACTCTGAACAAACAAAGCCTGTGGGACCAGATGAGTGCTAGCTCACTCCAGAGATCTGCATAAATAACACCGCCAGCTACAGGCTGAGAGCAGCAGGCAGGCAAGCCACAGTTGCAGATACCACTCTCAGAACTGTCTCCAGATGATTTTTTTTCTTTTTCTCCCTACCTTTGATGAGAGAACAACCGAATTACACCTGCAAGCCGAAAAACTTACTGAAACTGTATTGCATTTGAACTGGGGACACTTGGTGGGGCTTTTATTTTATTTGTGTGTGTGTGTGTGTGTGTGTGTGTGTGTGTGAGTGAGTGTGTAATTTTGTTCTACTTTATGCACCCCCTTTGATGAGACAACTACAGAACAACATCTGAGGCACCAAATCCAGAACTGGAGATTGAGACAGACACCCAAATTATTAAGACTGAAACTGCATTGCATATAAACTTGGAAGTTTTTTGGTTTTTTTTTTTTTTAATTTTCTATTTTCCATTTTATTTTAATTCATTTTTATATATAGATATTACTTTCATTTACTTATTTTTTATTTTTTTATCTTTGATTTTCAATCCTCTCTCTGTCTCTCTAATGTCTGTTCAGCTTACTGTCGATTAGTACACTAACACTCCCTGTTTATACCTTTGAAACTCTCTTGTCTGGTACCTTGTTCTGCTTTCTCCCTCTTGTCTGTATATTTGTTTTTGCTTTCCATCTCAGCTCACTCTTCCATTCTAAATATTACCATTGTTATTATTACAAGCTAGAAAATACTTAATTACACACAGTACAGGGACAGTAACAACACCAAGGACAATGACGGGAAGACAGAAAAAACAGGGAAACCAGTTTCCCCACAGCAAAAAATTAGTACAGGAACCAGAGGGGAATGAAGAGAACAGAAACTCAGATCCAGACTCCAACAAAATGAAGATAAACTATGCCAAAGGACCCAAGGAAGCCCACAAGAATAATTTAAAAGAAAACATACTACAGGTACTCAAAGAGAATTTTATAGAGATGATACTGGATAGGGTCAACCAAAATGTACAGGAGACACTCAAGAAATTCCAAGACAACAAAAATAGAGAATTTGAAAAAGCAAAAGAAGAAATAAAGGAAACCATAGAAGCACTGTATAAACACCAAAGTGAAAGAGAGAACACAATGAATAAATGGATAAATGAACTCAGGACAAAAATAGACAACAATAAAGAAGAAAACTGCCAGGATATGGAAAACCTCAGAAAAAAGAACGAAACAGAATGCAAAACAAAATGGAAGGCCAATCCAGCAGAATAGAACAAACAGAAGACAGAATCTCAGAACTTGAAGATGAAATGGTAATTAAAGGAAAAACTGAAGAACTATTAATTAAACAACTCAAGACCTGTGAAAAGAAAATGCAAGAACTCACTGACTCCATCAAAAGACCAAACTTGAGAATCATGGGCATCGAAGAAGGAGAAGAGGTGCAAGCAAAGGGAATGCGTAATATATTCAACAAAATAATAACGGAAAATTTCCCAAATCTAGAGAAAGATATTCCCATACAGATGCAAGAGGCCTCCAGGACACCAAACAGACCAGATCAAAATAGAACTACTCCACGACATATCGTCATTAAAACAACAAGTTCAGAAACTAAGGAAAGAATATTAAAGGCTGTAAGAGAGAAAAAACAAGTAACCTACAAAGGTAAACCCATCAAAATCACAGCAGACTTCTCAACAGAAACATTAAAAGCAAGAAGAGCGTGGGGTGAGATCTTCCGGGCACTGAATGAAAATAACTTCAACCCCAGGATACTCTACCCAGCAAAGCTATCATTCAAAATAGATGGAGCAATAAAAGTCTTCCATGATAAACAGAAACTAAAACAATATGTGACCACAAAGCTACCATTACAAAAGATTCTGCAAGGGATCCTGCACACAGAAAGTGACACCCAACTGAACCATGAAAAGGCAGGCAGCACCAAACCACAGGATAAGAAAAAGCAAGACAGTAGAGAGTAACATCAAGTTAGGTACACACAATCAAACCTTCAAACAACTAAGATAACTAAATGGAAGGAATCACCACATACCTATCAGTACTAACACTTAATGTTAATGGACTTAATTCACCCATCAAAAGACACCATTTGACAAAATGGATTAAAAAAGAAGATCCAACAATTTGTTGCTTACAGGAGACTCATCTCACCGACAGAAATAAGCATATGCTTAGGATGAAAGGCTGGAAGAAGATTTACCAAGCCAATGGCCCCCGAAAACAGGCAGGAGTAGCAATACTTATCTCTGACAAAGTAGACTTCAAACCTACATTGATCAAACGAGATAAAGAAGGACATTCCATACTAATAAAAGGGGAAATAGACCAAAAGGAAATAATAATCATCAATCTGTACGCACCCAATGTCAACGCACCCAATTTCATCAAACATACCCTGAAAGACCTAAAAGCATATATAAACGCCAACACAGTGGTTGTGGGAGACTTTAACACTCCATTATCATCAATAGATAGGTCATCCAAACAAAAACTCAATAAAGAAATCCAAGATCTAAAATATGCAATAGATCAAGTGGACCTAGTAGATGTCTACAGAACATTTCATCCAACCTCTACACAATATACATTCTTCTCAGCAGCCCATGGAACCTTCTCCAAAATAGATCATATCCTAGGGCACAAAGCAAGCCTCAGCAAATATAAGAAAATAGAAATAATACCATGCATACTATCTGACCACAATGCAGTAAAAGTAGAACTCAACAACAAAAGTAAAGACAAAAAACATGCAAACAGCTGGAAACTAAATAACTCATTACTTAATGAAGAATGGATCATCGATGCAATAAAAGAGGAAATTAAAAAGTTCCTAGAAGTCAATGAAAATGAAAACACAACCTACCAGAACCTATGGGACACAGCTAAGGCAGTCTTGAGAGGAAAGTTTATAGCCATGAGTGCATATATTAAAAAGATTGAAAGATCCCAAATCAATGACCTAATGATACATCTCAAACTCCTAGAAAAACAAGAACAAGCAAATCCCAAAACAAATAGAAGGAGAGAAATAATAAAAATAAGAGCTGAAATCAACGAAATAGAAACCAAAAAAACCATACAAAGAATTAATGAAACAAAAAGTTGGTTCTTTGAAAAAATAAACAAGATCGATAGACCCCTGGCAAACCTGACTAAAATGAGGAGAGAAAAAACCCAAATTAGTAGAATCAGGAATGCAAAAGGGGAGATAACAACAAACACCATGGAAGTCCAGGAAATCATCAGAGACTACTTCGAGAACCTATATTCAAATAAATTTGAAAATCTTAAAGAGATGGACAGATTTCTAGATACATATGATCATCCAAAACTGAACCAAGAGGAAATTAAGAGATAGCATAGATAAATGGGACCTCATAAAACTAAAAAGCTTCTGTTCATCAAAAGAAATGGTCTCTAAACTGAAGAGAACACCCACAGAGTGGGAGAAAATATTTGCCAAATATACATCAGACAAAGGACTGATAACCAGAATATACAGGGAACTTAAAAAACTAAATTCTCCCAAAACTAATGAACCAATAAAGAAATGGGCATGTGAACTAAACAGAACTTTCTCAAAAGAAGAAATTCAAATGGCCAGAAAACACATGAAAAAATGCTCACCATCTCTAGCAATAAAGGAAATGCAAATTAAAACCACACAAAGATTCCACCTCACCCCTGTTAGAATAGCCATCATCAGCAACACCACCAACAACAGGTGTTGGCGAGGATGCAGGGAAAAAGGAACACTCTTACACTGTTGGTGGGAATGTAGACTGGTACAACCACTCTGGAAAAAAATTTGGAGGCTACTTAAAAAGCTGGACATCGATCTACCATTTGATCCAGCAATACCACTCTTGGGGATATACCCAAAAGACTGTTACTCCAGAGGCACCTGCACATCCATGTTTATTGCGGCACTATTCACAATAGCCAAGTTATGGAAACAGCCAAGATGCCCCACCACTGATGAATGGATTAAGAAAATGTGGTATCTATACACAATGGAATTCTATGCAGCCATGAAGAAGAACGAAATGTTATCATTCGCTGGTAAATGGATGGAATTGGAGAACATCATTCTGAGTGAGGTTAGCCTGGCCCAAAAGACCAAAAATCGTATGTTCTCCCTCATATGTGGACATTAGATCAAGGGCAAACACAACAAGGGGATTGGACTATGAGCACATGATAAAAGCGAGAGCACACGAGGGAGGGGTGAGGATAGGTAAGACACCTAAAAAACTAGCTAGCATTTGTTGCCCTTAATGCAGAGAAACTAAAGCAGATACCTTAAAGCAACTGAGGCCAATAGGAAAAGGGGACCAGGAACTAGAGAAAAGGTTAGATCAAAAAGAATTAACCTAGAAGGTAACACCCACGCACAGGAAATCAATGTGAGTCAATGCCCTATATAGCTATCCTTATCTCAACCAGCAAAACCCCTTGTTCCATCCTATTATTGCTTATACTCTCTCTACAACAAAATTAGAGATAAGGGCAAAATAGTTTCTGCTGGGTATTGAGGGGGGGGAGCGGGAGGGGGTGGAGTGGGTGGTAAGGGAGGGTGTGGGGGCAGGGGGGAGAAATGAACCAAGCCTTGTATGCACATATGAATAATAAAAAAAAATCCATAACCTTAAAATACATATTACATCATCTCCACCTTCTTCTTTTCCTGTATTATTCCCTTCTCTCCCCCTCATCACTTCTCTTTTTGCCTTTGTCTTTATTAGTATAGTTTTTAAAAAGAAATATATATAGACATAAGCCATATTTTCATTATTTCTTCTACATAGCCATTATAAAAACTTAGAACCCTTTCAGCTCAGGGAAATGTTCTATTCTTCCTCTCTATCTCATTCTCTTACTCCTTGGACAGGACTCCAAAAGACAGATATTAGACATTAGAGAGATATTTGGATATCACCGTCTTCTTACATTTTCCTCAAGATTTCTTCTCTTGCCAAAGTCAGCTTTATATTACAGGGGACTTTAATTTCTTCATGATTAAATTTACTACACGCAGAATTATGTTCTTTTTTAAATACTATCTTTTTCTATTTACTGAAGAGCATCTTTAGAATTTTTAGAATAATTTTTCTCTTTCCTTCACTGCATTTTCTATCCTTCTGTTTTATTACAGATAGACAGATAGGTAAGTAGATAGACATATAGTTAGATATGTACATACATACATACGTGTAGATAAAGGCCTGCAGTGTTCATTTTAGTTATTTTCTTTAAAACTGGCAATTTTCTCTCATCTTCATATTTTTATTAATGTATTAATTGTACAAAAGAGTTTCATCATGATCTTTCCAAAAATCATATAATGTGCTTTGATTAAATTTACTGCTTCTATTACTCTTTCTTATGTTTCTTATCACTGCCTTTTTAAATACATTTTATTTATTTATTTTTTTAATTTTTATTTTATTCATATGTGCATACAATGTTTGGATCATTTCTCCCCCCTTCCACCTGCTCCCACCCTTACCCCCCTTTACCCCTTGCAACTGGCAGAAACTATTTGCCCTTATCTCTAATTTTGTTGAAGAGAGAGTGTAAGCAATAATAGGAAGGACCAAGGGTTTTTGCTAGTTGAGATAAGGATAGCTATACAGGGAGTTGACTTGCACTGATTTCCTGTGCATGTGTGTTACATTCTAGGTTAATTATTTTTGATCTAACCTTTTCTCTAGTTCCTGGTTCCCTTCTCCAATTGTCCTCAGTTGCTTTAAAGTATCTGCTTTAGTTTCTCTGTATTGAGGGCAACAAATGTTATCTAGTTTTTTAGCTGTCTTACCTATCCCCATACCTCCCTTGTGTGCTCTCACTTTATCATGTGATCAAAGTCCAATCCCCTTGTTGTGTTTGCCCTTGATCTAATGTCCGCATATGAGGGAGAACATATGATTTTTGGTCTTTTCGGCCAAGCTAACCTCACTCAGAATGATGTTCTCCAATTCCATCCATTTACCAGTGAATGATAACATTTCATTCTTCTTCATGGCTGCATATAATTCTATTGTGTATAAATACTACATTTTCTTAATCCATTCATCAGTGGTGGGGCATCTTGGCTGTTTCCATAGCTTGGATATTGTGAATAGTGCTGCAATAAACATGGGTGTGCAGGTGCCTCTGGAGTAACCTGTGTCACAGTCTTTTGGGTATATCCCCAAGAGTGGTATTGCTGGATCAAATGGTTGATCGATGTCTAGCTTTTTAAGTAGCCTCCAAATTTTTTCCAAGTGGTTGTACTAGTTTACATTCCCACCAGCAGTGTAACAGGGTTCCTTTTTCCCCACATCCTCGCCAACACCTGTTGTTAGTGGTGTTGCTAATGATGGCTATTCTAACAGGGGTGAGGTGGAATCTTAGTGTGGTTGTAATTTGAATTTCCTTAATTACTAGAGATGGTGAGCATTTTATCATGTGTTTTTTGGCCATTTGAATTTCTTCTTTTGAGAAATTTCTATGTAGTTCACTTGCCCATTTCTTCATTGGTTCATTAATTTTGGGAGAATTTACTTTTTGAAATTCCCTATATATTCTGGTTATCAGTCCTTTGTCTGATGTGTAGCTGCCAAATATTTTCTCCCACTGTGCGGGTGGTCTCTTAAATTTAGAGACCAATTCTTTTGTTGAGCAGAAGCTTTTTAGTTTTTTGAACTCCCATTTACCTATGCTGTCTCTTAGTTGCTGTACTGCTGGGGTTTCATTGTGAAAGTTCTTGCCTATACCTATTAATTCCAGAGTATTTCCTACTCTTTCCTGTACCAACTTTAGAGTTTGAGGTCTGATATTAAGATCTTTGATCCATTTTGAGTTAATATTGGTATAGGGTGATATACATGGATCTAGTTTCAGTTTTTTGCATACTGCTAACCAGTTTTCCCAGCAGTTTTTGTTGAAGAGGCTGCTATTTCTCCATCGTATATTTTTAGCTCCTTTGTCAAAGATAAGTTGGTTATAGTTGTGTGTCTTCATATCTGGGTCCTCTATTCTGTTCCACTTGTCTTCATGTCTGTTTTTGTGCCAGTACCATGCTGTTTTTATTGTTATTGCTTTGTAACATAGTTTGAAGTCAGGTGTTGTGATATCTCCTGCATTGTTCTTTCGACTGAGTATTGCCTTGGCTATTCGTGGCCTCTTGTGTTTCCATAGAAATTTAACAGTAGATTTTCAATCTCTTTAATGAATGTCATTGGAATTTTGATGGGAATTGCATTAAAGATGTAGATTACTTTTGGGAGTATAGACATTTTAACTATGTTAATTCTACCAATCCATGAGCATGGGAGATCTCTCCAGTTTCTATAGTCCTTCTCAGTCTCTTTCTTCAGAAGTTTATAGTTTTCCTTGTAAAGGTCATTCACATCCTTTGTTAGGTTTACACCTAGGTATTTGATCTTTTTTGAGGCTATTGTAAATGGAATTTTTTTATATATTCTTTCTCAGTTTGTTCATTATTAGTGTGTAGAAATGCTAATGATTTTTCTATGTTGATTTTTATATCCTGCTACCTTGCTATAGCTATTGATGATGTCTAGAAGCTTCTGAGTAGAGTTTTTTGGGTCTTTAAGGTATAGGATCATGTCATCTGCAAATAGGGATATTTGGACAGTTTCTTTACCTATTTGTATTCCTTTTATTCCTTCTTCTTGCCTAAGTGCTCTGGCTAGGAATTCCAGTACTATGTTGAATAGGAGTGGAGATAGTGGGCATCCTTGTCTGGTTCCTGATTTTAGAGGGAATGGTTTCAATTTTTCTCCATTAAGTATAATGCTGGCTGTAGGTTTGTCATATGTAGCTTTTATGATGTTGAGGTACTTTCCTTCTATTTCTAGTTTTCTTAGAGCTTTTATCATGAAATGGTGTTGGATCTTATCTAAGACTTTTTCTGCATATATTGAGATGATTTAAATACATTTTAATGGGTTTCATTATTCTATTTTCATATATGCATATAAAGTACTTCAATCATAATCATCCCCTATCACCTTCTCCTCTCCCTTCCCCTCCCACTGGGTGTTACTCCCAATAGTTCCCATTTTATACTGATATCATTATTATTTTTTTTTTGGTCTAGATTCCATGTATGAGAGCGACCTCTTGTTCATATATTAAACTAAGGTACTTGTCTTATCAAGTGTCTGGTGGACTTCATTAAAGGAGGCTAAAGTAGTGAGTGACTTTGTCAGAGGGACTTCTGTAGATTTTAGAATCTATGTCTTTTCCTTTGGAGGAATTGACTTTTCTAGAGAGAGATTCTTCAGTCTCCTGCCTGTGTATAGGAATCAAAGAGCCAAAGAAGTGGTGACAGGAGGAGTGGGATTGGTAGTGAGACTAGATTTCAATATTCTGGAAGCTGAGAGGAATAAACAGAAAGAATGGCAGTCTGTCCTGCTGATACATAGCTCTAGTTTTCTGTATGGCTTAACCTTGTCCTAACTTTGCTTGGCATTCCTGGGTTTCATATTTGAATCTGAGATGTCTGTCAAAGGCTCATGTGTTGGGGGCTTGGTGGCCATTGGGCTTTGGGGAAGAGATTAGATTCTGAGGGCTCTGACCTAATCAATTGATTAATCCTTTGATGGATTCATATGATGGCTATTAGGCAATGAGACCTGGTTGGAGAAAGTACTCACTGGAAGGCATGTCCTGGAAAGACATACCTTGTCCTCAGCTCCCCCCTGGCTCTCTCTCTGCTTCCAGGCTGCCATCAGGTGAATAACTCTACTCCACTATGCCCTCCCTGCCATAATACTTTGCCTCACCACAGGCCCAGTGTTGCATCCAGGTGACTATAGACTAAAACCTTTGAAACCATGATCCAAAATAAAACATTTCTCCTTCTAAATTTTTCATAACAATGATAAAACTGGTTAATACACCAGGTCAGAACTTCTCACAAAATTAGTTCCTTTTGAGATTAAGCCTCCATCTTTGTTTGGTTATAGAAATACAAACCCCATTACTAAGAATAGAAAGGTGAATTGGTGTTCTGACAGCTCCTTATGTAGACTTTTAACCACTCCTCTTCTCAGCCTTGTGGAAGACATCAGTCTTCAGGGTTTAAGAAACTTCTTTGTGAGAGTTTCTGTAGTTCTAAGTATACAGACTCTCTTCATTCTCTTCACTCTCCACTGTATAGGCTTGTTTCTATTTCCCTCTGCATGCTTAGTGCTGCCTATCTCCAAGGCTTCATTAGCATCTTCTTTTTGTTATCATCCTCTCTGCTACTATCTTTGTCTTGTGGCTTTAATTTTTTAATTCAGTTGTTATAATTTTGACTTTCAGAAACAAACAGTGATAAATAGCTGTGCTCATCCCTCTTAGTTTAACTGATGCAACTTTTTCCTATTTCCAGAATTTTCCTTTGGTGATGAAATAGTCAATGTGATGCCAAGGACAACAAACTGTCTTTGTTCTTGTACTATAATCTATCTCTTTTTAATTTTGTTTATTTTATTAGATTTGTTATCCTACAAAGGCATAGGACTTTAGAATTGCAAGGAATACCCAAATTCATCCCTTCTTTGAGTAGATGCTTTCTCTACTGACTTAATTACCCACAATTAACATTAATACCTGACACAAGATATGTATCTCTCTGTAGAAGTCATTATGAACTCTTTCCTTTCCCTCACAATTCATATCCAAAATCTGCCCACTCCTTTTTTTTTAGTTCATAAATGTCTTTTGAAAGCAGATGGTGTTCCTACCTCTATCTCCATTATTCTTTCATTCTCCTTCTTAAACTGCTTTCTCTGCTCTTCATCTTTTGAAGTCCAGTTTACAAAGTCAACTCTTCCATAAAATCTTCTCTGACCCCTCCCTGCTTTGCCTTCCATGTTTTCCCAGTTTTTATAATTTTTATCCCACATTTCTGTAAAAAATTTGTTTTTGTGACTGACTCCCTCCTTCCTCATGAATACTGCAGTTTCCTCCTGGGCAGGGGTAACATCACTTCTCCCTGTGGCCAACCTGAGTGTCAGACTTGTGGTGATACTTTGTAAAATGTACTACATAGCTGATGAAGAGCTTCCATGGCATAACATGTTACACATGTAGTATTTGCTAGCAAAAAGAAAATAACAAGATAATGTGCTTTTTTACTTAGACATAGAACTGAAAAGTGTTGAGGTAAGACAGTAAAGCCCAAGCAGGTGCTATTGAATTGGGAATCCTTTGGGTTCGTTTAGGTAGCTCTTTCCCTCCATGCACTGGTTGTTCATATCTCCCAGACAGACATGTCAATGACGCCATCCTGTCTGTTATGAGATTTTATAGAGCCTACTTAAAGAGAGGGAACTTAAAGTGCAGTAGGAAAAATTTATTAGTGATATTGTAAATAAAATATGTTTCCTTTTGCTTGAACAATCTCAGCAGATCTGTCTCTTGCTCTGTTGTCAGGCAGGATTTTCCGATGGGAGTCTCTGGAGATCATTTTAAGAATGGGATCAGACATATATTTTTCCCTTGGGTACTATTAACTTAGATACAGTCCAAATCTGGACTGGGAAAAACTAAACCTTTTAAAAATATGGTCTTTTTGATAAGACCCAAGAGAGATAAATATAGGCATCTACATATATACATATATATATATATATATTTCAAACCAAATAGCATACTTTCTTTGTCCAAGGAGTCTGTGTTTTTCATGTGTCCTCCATGAAAAAGGAACTAGCACTTTTAAAAGTTGTGAACCTTCACCCTGCTCATTCACACAGCAGGGTTGGTTCTGTCAGCCCACACCTGGGCCAAGCCTGCCTGAGAGTTGTTCAACTAATGGTCTTCTGCTTGGCAGATCTTCTTTGTAAAGAATCAGCTTTCACAGATGGAGCTTTTTCTCCTCTCTGAAATGACTTCCCCCAACTTCATGTTTTCCCTTCTTAACATATTTTTTACAGGAATGAAAGATTTTAGCATTTGGGAATATGGGAGAAAAAAGGGAGATAGATGATCGAAGATCTACAGATATAAATAAACACAGTAAATCCATGTGACTACCAAAACCTTTTTTTCACACTCTTGATTATATACTGGTCCCAAGAAACCCCAGTTTCCAGAGAGGGGAATAATAGCAGCTGGCATTTATTGATCATTTATTATATTCTGGGAATGAAGCTAAATACTTCAATTTAATCTTCACAACAATCTGAGGATGTTATCATAATCTTTTACAGAGGAAGAAACTCAGGTTTAAGGAATTTGCTCAAGGTTACAGAGCTAAAAAATGGTTGATCCAGTACTGCTATGGTCTGAGAGTTTGTCTCCCAAAATAATTCATATGTTGAGATCTAATTGCAAAGGTGATGGCTGTGTTTTCAATCTCTCCCCACAAAAATTCTGATGTTGACAAGGTGACAGTGGCAACTATTACAACTTAATCATCTTTTATAGGTGATTAAGCCATGGAGTTGCTCCATGTTTAATGGGATTTTAGCCTTACAGGAGAGGTTTCCACAGCATTTGGCTTGCTTGCCTTTCCACCTTCTTCATGTGACAAGATAGCAAAAACACCCTCACAAGACCAAACGCTAGTGCCTTGATCTTGGACTTCCTAGCCTCCAGAACTGTAAGAAAATAAATTTCTCTTCTTTATAAGTTACCTAGTCTCAGATATTTTGTTTTAGCAGCATAAATAGACTAAGATATTGATGATTATAGAAGATGGGACATTGGGAAGGTGATTAGGTCATAAGGGCAGAACCCTGATGAATGGGATTATTGTCCTTTTAACAGAGGCTCCAGAGAGCTGTCTGGCTTCTCCCACCATGCAAGGACACAGCAAAGAGGCACCATTGCTGAACCAGAAAGCAGGTGTTGAATCATCTGGACCTTCCCAGCCTCCAGAACTGTGAGAAATAAATTGGTGTTGTTCAAAAGCTACTTAATTTTAGTATTTTGTTATAGCAGTCTGAACAGTCTAAATACTAAAACCCACATTTTCCTAATCACTACACAAAGATACCCAAAGCAACAATCAGAAATTAATATTTGTTTTTGAATTAGGTTCCCTTTTCTTATGCCTGAGAGGCAGCACTTCCATAACATTCTCATACACTCTGTGACAAGCCCTTACCTATATATATCCATATTTTTAAAGCATCCTCAGAGGTTTTTCATTCGGTCCTACAAGTGACTTTTATTTATCTCAGCCAGATACCACATTTGCTTATACCACAGAGCATGCTGACATGTAGTAGGTGCTCAAAAAGCATTGGTATAATTAATGAAACACAACCAAGAAATGTAATCCCAGCCAAGGTTTTTTTTGGATATCTTCATGAAGTCAACGAAGAATCATTGAAGAATTCCTTATGAACAATCACATGGGAGAAGGAGTGAGAGGCAGAGTCACCTAGAAGGGGCCTATATGGGAGATGGAGGCTTCCTAAAACATGATACTATTGTGGAAATGGAGAGACTTAAATATGTTTGTGACACAGGAAAGGGTTAGAAATGACAAGACTTAGTTAAGTACATATGAGGAGGAAGAGGAAAGACTCATGGAAAGGAATATACATTCCTTTTGGCAAAAGAGGGTGGTGGTAGATGAACCCTTCGCTCTACATGTTACTATTTTTTGCCTATTCTCACTTAAGGCAATCATACTGAGGCACCTAAGGTATTCTTTTGCAAATTCATCTCTCTTATTAGACTCCTTGAAGTCAGGGAATATATTCCACCCTTTGCCATATCTCCTAATGCTAAATATTTGTTGTAAGGTAGGTGAGAAGAAAAGAGCAAATTAGATATGACTTACCCTTAGGCCAGGTGGACATCAATTCTTTTCTTTGCCATTTGTTCCCAGACCACTTTCCCTGTATCAACTTAGACTTTGGCAAGAATGAGATCTCTTCAGGTTAGGTTCTGTTTTAAAGGGAACTGCTATTACTGTCACAAAAAAATGAGCACAAGACTGGAGGCCCAGGGCCTAAATATAATCAGCCCATGGACAAATAGTAACCTTAACTTGAACTAAGAATACAAGGCCCAAGCTGGTTCTCTACTTCCTTAAGCCCCAGAGGCTTGATGCCTTCAGGTACACCATTACCAAGCCATAACGAATAAGTCAAGGTCTGAGAGACAAGTGCAGACAGGTGAGAATGATAAGGGTCTTATGGATATTTTTCTAACATTTTGGTAAAGTGCCTGTCATACCTGTGTTTGGCAGGCTGTCTAGAAGTCTGGGGGATTTGTGGGAGGAGAGATGGAATTGAGTTATGTAGTGCAGTCAGGTCTGATATGCACTATGTATCCCAGGCTGACCTTGAATTTGTAATTCTGCCTCAGCTTCTCTAGGGCTAGGATTACAGGTGTATGCCATCATACTGGCTTCTTAGAAGTGAAGTTCTTGGTGGCAATTAAACTCTTTCATTGTCTCATCTTATTTTAAAGGTGAATCATAGTGAAATATTACCATACCTCATATCTGCCTTTATTAGGAACTATCCATCTCCCATTTTAAGTAAGAACAGGAAGGAAACATCTGTTGTAAATGGAAGAATTGTTCCATTTATGGAAATGATGAATAGCTTCAAAAAGTAGGATCATTTATAACACTAGATGTCAGAAGGTTTGGTGCATGAACAATAGACTGAGCCTGATAATCTCAGGAGAGAAAGGCTGCCATCGTGACAGTCAGTTCCAA
Source organism: Castor canadensis (assembly GCF_047511655.1). Classification (NCBI taxonomy): domain Eukaryota; kingdom Metazoa; phylum Chordata; class Mammalia; order Rodentia; family Castoridae; genus Castor; species Castor canadensis. Next base: position 63,721,284 of record NC_133398.1, read on the forward strand.
GGAAACTGCATTATTAAACATTTCCTGCATCAGGCAAGCAGCCATTTATTGTCCTGAGCTCTGGAAGAATCCCACCTTCATTCATTGTAGCTAGCTGGAAGAACAAGGGTTGGAATCTTCTTTTTCATGTTCACACACACCTTGTATGCATAGAACATGTAGTCCATTCCCCTCACAAAATTCCCCTCATTTTACTCACTTCTCATGCATTCCCATTTCTGGGCAACCCATTACACTTGGAAAGCTAAAAAACTAGTTTACGAATTTATTTCCTCATCCCTGCAACTTGTGTATCCTCACACTAGCACTATATAATGCTGCTGGGAATGTCCTTTCTTTACATAAGGAAAAGCACCAGATGTTCAAAGGGGACTACAATAATCTGTTCTTTCCCACAGCAGATGAATAACTCTTCCAATATGAGAATCATTTAAATTTTGTCCTGCTGTAACTTATAATGATTAAAGGGGGGAAGCCTCATTAAATATATTGGATATAAAACAAATCCAATTTTATTGTTCTTTCCAAAGTTGGCTTGTCTTTGGAAATGTAAATAACTTGGGGATAATGCAAAATAAGCGATCTTGACAAGCTGAGGTGAAGTGTGCAGAAGAGGAGCAAGGATGTGCAAAACATTTGTCCATGAAGCTTTCAGACATCAGGCTGAGCTAATTGCAATATTGCCAAGCTTCTAACTCATATACCATAGAATCATTGAGTATTGGAAATGGTAACTACAGGGGGTATCATCCAGTGCAACATTTTTTCCATATATAAAGTAAATAATAATTTAAACCAACTAACTTAGCCAAGGACATCCACAGACATGGGACTCTAGGGCCAGAGCCCTTCCTATTCGCTTCTTCTAAGTCAGGGACCATGAGAAGCTGGGGGTCTTTAAGATAAAAGTAGTCCACACTTTTCCTTAGAAGGTTCAGAAATTAAGAAATGACTTTGATGCAGGGCATAAGGCTGAATAGACTGAGTAGTTTACAGTAGAAGTATTCTAAACTCATTTTCCTCCCACGCCTACTGCAATTCTGTAATGTAATTTTTCATATGTTTAATGAATACTCTGGTGATTCAAAGCTACATTACCAATATTCTTCATTAAGAGAGATACCTAAATAACTGGCTTTCAGTTTAAGGGACCAGGGGACAATGGTTCATAAGCACATTCAGATCAAAACATAAACTAGAGAATCTACTTGTATAGCAACTACTTTTCATCCAGACACTGTGTTTTGATGTTTTCCATGCCTATTCCATGCCCCTCTCCTGACTACTAACCCGCACTTGCTAATAATGCCCTAATCCCACAATAGGGTTTTAGAAAATTCAAATGCTCTTGCAGTAAGAACATGGAAATTTTGATTTTCTTATGCAAAAAAGGTTTAACTGATAAAAACCAAATATATTTAAAGTGTAAAACTTGGTAAGTTTTCACATATATTTGAATTTATGAAAGCATCAGCATAATCAGTGTCTTAGTCAGCTTGAGCTGCTATACCATAGATTGAGTGGTTCAAAAAGCAGACAACTCTCCTAGATCTGACCACAAGTGTTTCTCCATAATGCTCTTTTCCACACTGCTGTGTAGTATCAAGACATATCAACAGGACTAATATCTAAGTGGCCAAGGACAGGATATTGCCTCTTACAGCAGATATCCACAGAGTTTGTAAATATTTTTTCTTGCTCACCAACCCTAATTCCATTTGTGACATGTGGAGTGCTTTCTATCCCTTCCTCTCTTCATGAAAACCATTCCTGCACACTTTCTGTCCCACACTCATTACTTTCATTGACTGATCACCAAACCAATCACATTAGGAATTAGAGAGAGGGTGTCTTGGGTAAGAATGAGGCTTTTTTTTTTTTAACTTAGGCTCGTTCCCTATATGGCACCACTTCTACTATAATCTCTGTACCCCTCAGTTTTTTATACTGAGAGAAAAAAATCTCAATAAATCTCTCTCTCTCGCTATCCTATTATACTTTTATATCATCTTGCTTTGAGATACTTTTTAGATGTCTCCATTTTGCCTCGAGTGACTATTTAAACTGATTCAATCAAAGAATTAATCCCTCAGTTTTTTTATACTGAGAGAAAAAAATCTCAATAAGTATCTCTTTCTCTATCCTATTATACTTTTATATCATCCTGCTTTGAGATACTTTTAGATGTCTCCGTTTTGCCCCGAGTGACTATTTAAACTGATTAATCAAAGAAGAAGATATATGAAGTTTAGTCCTTAAATCCAACCTTTATTTCAGAGCCCTTTCTATCACTAAGTTATTTCCAAAATGACTGCTCTTGGCCATAAAAAAAATCAGGCCAGCTAGCCTGGATAAATAAATGCAAACATATCATCACTATTATAGAAAACAATCCAAACAACCCAAGGCTGAGCTGACGAGTGCTAATGGCTAACTGACTCATCTCTATGATAACTAAAACTATGTTTTTATAAGTCTCCATTCACATGAAGTTCTGAAACAGGTGACTTTTTTTGGCTTCTCTCAATCCCTTCAATCTACAACCACATGCTTGCAAATTACTGATGGAATAAAAAGTTCTTAAGAGCATCCAAGAAGTTAGAGGAGGCATATGGAATGTCTTTCACAACTACAGCTAACTAGATCCCATGCCCCTCAGATGCCCAGTAAATGTTGTTGATCATCTGACTAATCATTTAAGGAATTTCTGGAGACTCCTTAGAAAAATAAAATGAGAACCTTCATTTTTATACTGACTAGAGTCCTTAGCACAAAAGTTGACCAAAAAAATAAGGCACTTGGGAAATGTTTGTTGGGCAATGAAATTAAGAACAATTGTTTATACATCTATCTCTGACCCTATGCCAAAATTTTGTTGGGATGGATTGGAAAAAAAATAGGATAGATGAAGTATATCTAGGTAATGAGTGAAGGAGGAAACAGAGACTCATATTAAGTGAAGGGCAAACTAATGAGTTACGGTAATTATTGACTCTGGATGCCTTTCATGCTTTAAGTGTAACACTGTGGCTATTTAATTTTAGATAGAAAATAGGCTTCTGTTTGGAAATGATATAGGAAAGTATCTTTTCTTTAGGAAATTCATATCATCATGATAGCATTGGACAATAATGAATGTCAGGATGACTGAGAGTTCTAATGTCACACACCCTCATTTAGACAAATAGCACTTTTTTTATAACACAAGCTTTCTATCTTCACATCTAAAGGTAAATGCCAAAGAATGCAGTTTTATAGTTACTGGTATGTCAAGACATCTGTCTATTCAATATCTACCTATGTATGCGTAGCATACCTGAACAAGCCCCAAAAATGGCAGAGAATTAAAAAATAGCCAGAGGAGACAACCATTGTTTGTCTGGAGGCATGGACTCTGTTCTATTGTAGATGAAATCATTTTACTACAGTGACAGCCAACTTCCCAGTGGTCTTTCACACTATACTTCACCCAGCACTTCCTGTCAACACTCCTATGTCTTGGAATGAATCAGGAAATATCCCTTGTGCAAACAACATTCCTGTCTGAAGTCACGCACATCTGTACAACACAAGCCCGTTTGTGTTTATTCCCATGACACCCATCAAAGGATGATGGCTTTAGACAGTTATAATCTGTATGAGTTAAGCATATTGTTATGTCTGGCAAACTTTCCCTGTGACAGGCCCTTGGTACCTTATATGACCATGAGGGTCTACCTTATTGTCTACTCCAGGTGCATTCTGAGAGCTTTTAAAATTGAATTTTTAAAATATCTACTGCTTAAGAAAATTTTAAGAAACTTCATGGGACAGATGACTGCAGTAATTCAAAAATGTATCAAAAAGAAGGAGGAGTATACAATGAAATAAGTAGAGCTAATCCATAGGTAAATTCTGAGACCCAAATTATATAGGTGGATGACTTATTGTAAAAGTCATAATATAAAGAAAGATTTCTAGCTTAATAAAATTCATTTCCCTGGTTCTGTAACCTGTTTTTCTTATGTAATAATTGCATTGTGTGGTAAGCCATTTTGGAAGATACAGAAAAACAACATGATAGAACAAAAGCAAGGAGAACAATAACTTTGGACTGGAAGGTGAGCATTGAATGACTGCTTTTTGAGGAGTCTGGCTAAAATCTGATGCAGTTGCCTTTCTTTCCATTTCAGTGGGTTTTACCCCAAAGAGGAAAGAAAACTACCCCTCAGGAAAAAATGGAATAGAACACACTTGAAAGTGAAGATTTACAACCTCTATTCCATTAGCTCAAAAAAAAACATCGAAGCTATTACTATCTTGAAATAGACAAATGAAATTCTGTGTTCAAACTCTTTACTCATTCAGATGTCCTCCATGCCAACCAAGCATTCACTCAGGGTAAAAATTAATACCTAAAACTTTGCTTTCTCAAGCCATCCTTAGACAAATCTACCCCTGTCCACCAGGTAGTAAATATAATTTGTTTTTTATTACAGCTTCTGGTTTCAACATGTATTGAAAGTTCAACCACATGTTCCTTATTTTCAGCTATAACATTAACTTGGGGAATGTGAAAATCTAAGTGGATACGACTAATCATTTTAAATATTTTAATTTTAGTTTTAGTTAAACTTTATTTATAGTCAATATTGCTAATCTACAAGGATTTACATATCTAAAATTCAATACCAAATGAATGCCAGCTGCATACAATGAATACAAAACAAAAACTTCAGGAAGTATGGAATGAATTTACCTACTATCTAACACCTTTCTATCTGTAGTCTGTTAATTCGTTTGTTAGTAAATACAGCAAAAGAGAGAAAACTTTTATTTATTATTTATTTATTTATTTATTTATTTTAAGGTACTGGAGTTTGAACTCAGGGCCTTCAACTTGAGCCACTCCACCAACCCTATTTTTGTGATGGGTTTTTACGAAATAGGGTCCCCCAAACTATTTGCCCTGGCTGGCTTCCAACTTTGATCCTCCTGATCTCTGCCTCCTACGTAGCTAGGATTATAGGCATGAACCTGCAGCGCCTGGCAAACTTTATCTCAACATGTAATTGGTTGCTTGTGTATGATATGAGTGCTTTTGGAAACTCCTTTCTCCTCATGCCACTGAAATGCCTTTTTTTTCCTGGAGTTTATAGGACCAAACCCGTGACTAAGCCACAGAGTGTATGAGATAGGAGGGGAGGTAGTCCAACAACAGAGTCTCTAACATATAACTGGTAATTAGACCTCATTCAACATATCTGGTGGCAGTCTGGGTGAGTAGAATTTATTTGGACAATGTGACATCTTGCCTCCCCAAATGTTCGTTTCTACCATCAGTCCATCTATTCAAAAGGATCCTTCCATGCAAAGTTGTTCTTTTGTCTGTGGATCCTAAACATATGCCTATGAGATTTACCCAAAAAGCATGTTAAGAGACAATTTCTCAGACTCTATCTTAAGCCTACTGACTCAGAATCTCTAGAGCCAGGATTTAGGGAGTCTGTATTTTTAAACAATGTTCCAGATGTTTGTGATGCAATTAAGTCCAGCTGATACAACATTATCATGACTGATTTAGAAAACAAACATGAAATGTAGAAAAATAGAAGACGCTCCAATAAAACAGATAGGCTAGAGAGGGCTCCTAACCTCACCATAGTAACAGAGATAAGTTTATCAAATAAACTATTGTCACCTTGAAAAGCTCACAGAATGTTTCTGACAGAGGAATCAAAGTCTTAAATGCCTCCAGGACAGGAAGACAACATAAAAATGTGAGGTCAGATACAGGAATGTGTTGTTCCCTCAGTCTATATTTCATTTCTCACTTTTGATGAAAACTTGGGGCATTAACTACCTCAGATCCCTCTTAATTTTTTTTTTTTTTTTTGGTTTTGGTTTGTTTGTTTTGTTTTTTGGTGATACTGAGGTTTGAACTCAAGGTCTCATGCTAGTTAAGCAGGAGCTCTACCACTTGAGATATACCCCTAGCTCCTAGCTCTTTTTCCTTAGTTATTTTTCAGGTAAGGTCTCATGATTTTTCCGTCTGGCAGGTCTGGACCATGATCCTCATTTTTACATTTCTTGCATAGCTGAGATGACAGCCATGTGCCACCTTGCCCAGCTTTGTTGTTGTTGTTGAGATGATGTTTCACTAGTTTTTTCCCCTAGTTGGCATCAGTTCACAATAATCCCAATCTCCACCTCAGGCATGAACTGCATTTGGCTTAACTCATTCATAAGAGAAGCAATTGTGCAAGCATGATGATAAAAGGCCATAGGCACCCAGCTACAATTCTGAGAAGTAACTGGGAGGAGTGGGAACTTTGGCATTTGAAGAACTTCTGCCACATTTAAAGAGGACAGCTCTACCTAAGTTTTACTCAGTTTCCATCAATTTTTGTGGAAACAAAAATTTGCAAGTTCTGTGCAAAGAAGCAAGGATTGTCAAGTACAAAGGAAAAGCTAGGCAGGAGTAGGAAAACCTTCTGTTCTAGTTAGATCTAGCCAAAAAGAAGGGAAGACTGTCCTAATCCTCTCTCCATAAGAAAGTAGAGAGACAAATAACCTACTGTTTTATTATATTGAGATTCTGATGAAAGAAACTGATACTTAGAATCAGAACAATAGAGGAACACCAGCAATCAAAGTTACTTATTCCTGTCTGAGTCCCAATGCTTGCACTTTTTTAAGTTGGAGGTACTATTTAACTTGTATGATTGTTTTGAGGGCTTTATACGACAATGCATATAAAGCACCAAGCACATCTCCTGATGTACAGAAAAGATACTTGATGAATAGCAATTTTTTTTTTGTATAGCCTACACCAACATTACCTTCATTACATCCTTGGCTGTATGACAATTTTAGAAAAGAGGATGTATTACCTCGACCATGCCATTTATAAAATAGAGCCAACTCAGGGAATGCTTCTTAGATTCTTGCAGTTTCTCCAAGACCTCTAAGTATTACACCTGAGATTTAAATAGCAGTAAGGCATTAAAATTTGTCTGTGATTTCTTTCTGTCAAAAAAACTTTTCATTAAAATTAATGATATAATTTGGAGCAACAAGAATTTATGATCTCATGTCTCCCTTGACAAACCTGGAATTTTTCTGGTCTTTCTCACTTGACCATCTGATTTAAACACACCTACTCACACACATATACACATACAGAGAAAATACATGATATCATCAATTATTACCAGACCTCCACGATTTATTCTGCCTTTATATTTGTTTCCACAGTATTTTAGAATTGTTCATAACAGAAGTAGTGAAACAAAAAGTTTGCTCTCCTCATACAGAAGTAATCTTCCCATTTGCTTACCTGGTAGTAATACCTATTTAACTTATTCACAAGCGCTAACTGAAGGACTACTACGCCTTGGATGCCCAAAGCATCCAAAATACATGAGAAAATGGCAATACAAGGCCCTCCACAAACAAGTAACCCAAGACTGTTTCTATTTAGGATCAATTACATAATTTATAGATATATAATTTGTAATCTGCAAATCCCATGAAGGCACCATGATGATATGTTCATTATTAGTTATGCTACCCATGTGTGCTCCATACAACGTATACTGCCTAGATTTAGAGTTGAAAAGAAAATAAGAGGTATGTGGCATTAGATATAGCTTTATTGGGCAACACTCTTTTTCATCATTTTCATCTTCAGTAGCTTTATAATCATCTCCCCTGATACTCATGTCTCAAGAATTATATTAGCATATGTCCAGCAAAGACTTTTGAATTCATTAATATAGCTGTTGTTCATTTATCATTTATATCTTTCTTCTAGCTTCACCTATCCATTTACTTATATTGCATACCCTTCAACAATGTGACAAACATTACTGGCTCACCAATTTTCCAGTTTTCTATTCTTCCTGGGCATATAGGTAAACAATATATCTTAACTTCCATTGGAGCTGGGTGTGACCATGTAACCAAGTCCACATCTGTCCTAAACACACACACACATACACACATGAGCTCTTTTTTTTTTATTCATATGTGCATACAAGGCTTGGGTCATTTCTTCCCCCTGCCCCCACCCCCTCCCTTACCACCCACTCCGCCCCCTCCCTCTCCCCCACACCCCCTCAATACCCAGCAGAAACTATTTTGTCCTTATTTCTAATTTTGTTGTAGAGAGAGTATAAGCAATAATAGGAAGGAACAAGGGTTTTTGCTGGTTGAGATAAGGATAGCTATATAGGGAGTTGACTCACATTGATTTCCTGTGCGTGGGTGTTACCTTCTAGGTTAATTCTTTTTGATCTAACCTTTTCTCTAATTCCTGGTCCCCTTTTCCTATTGGCCTCAGTTGCTTTTAAGGTATCTGCTTTAGTTTCTCTGTGTTAAGGGCAACAAATGCTAGCTAATTTTTTAGGTGTCTTACCTATCCTCACCCCTCCCTTGTGTGCTCTCGCTTTTATCAACACACATGAGCTTTTATCTACATCATCTTTCTCCTTGCATATGACATAAATAGTGATGCTGAGAGGGACATTGGAAGCCACATGTTAAAAATGTCAGAACCACCATTAGTCTGAGTCCCTGAATTTCTCCATGAAGAAGAATTGTCCTAAAAATCTAAATACTTGTCCTGGAAAATAATATAATTGAAATTCAAGCCATTGATACTGGTAGTTCATTTGATGCTACATCCTTAGCTACCTTGGCTGATATATAGCCACTTAAGTGTTTAAATTATCTTGGCATATTTGTTGAAAATCAATTGGCCACATAATTGTTCATGTGTTTTTATACTGTACATTGTTCCAGTTATCTATATCTCAATTCTTATACCAATACCACAGTGTTTTGACTCCCTTAGCTTTATAGTAATTTTTGAAATCTGTTAGTGTAAGTTCTCCAACTTGTTCTTTTACAAAAAACTTCAAGATATTTTAGTTCTTTATCTTTGTATATAAATTTAAAAATTGGCTTGCCAATTTCTTTTTTTAAAGCCTCTTGGTATTGCATTGAATAATTAGGTCAGTTTGGGGAAGATTATCTTAAAATATTAAGTCTTTCAATCCATGAACTAGAGAAATTCATGAAGAGTGTATGTGCCTATGTGTGTGAATATATGCATATTTACACAATTATCTATTTTTAAGATCCTTTTCCATTTCTCTTTGGAATGTTTTCTGGTATTAAACATTCTGGTTCTACATATCTTCATTAAGTTTAGTCTCATTTTATTTTTATTAGCTTATTATTGTTATACTGGAGACGTTGTGACATTTACAAAAGTGCTTACAACATGTCTTAGTTAAATTCACCCTCTCCATCATTCTTTGTCCCCCCCCACATCAATACTTAGAATAGTTTCAACAGGTCTCTTTTTTCATTTTCATACAAGCGTACATAATATTTCCATCATATTCACCCTTATTCTTAATTATTTTAATGTTAAAATTATTTAATTTCCTGCTTGATTTTTATATTTTGGTTGGAAGTCTTGAGAACCTGCTAAGTTAGTTTTGATTCTAGTAGCTTTTTTGTGGATTCTCCATAGTTTTCTACATGCATGATCATGACATTTGAAGACAGGACAGTTTATTTCTTCCTTTCCAAGTGGTATATCTTTAATTTCTTTTACCTGCTTCATTGAACTGACTAGGACCTCCAATACTATATTAAATAAAAGCGATGTTCCTGATCTACGGTAGAAAGCATTGAGTCTTTCACAATTGGGTATGATTTTGGCTATTGATTTTTCATAAATACCATTAATCATGCTGACAATATCCCTTCATAAAACTCTCTACTCAGTATTGTAAAAGGTCATGAAAATTGTCCAAACCCTTTTAAACTTGTATTCTTTTTGCATCTATTAAAAGATTATATAGGTTCACTTCTTCGCTCTGTTATTTTGGTGGAAATATGATTATTTTCATATATCAACCTCCATTTCAGGATTAACTCAACTTGGTCTTGATATATCATCTTTTAAATACATTATCGCATTAGATCTGAAAATACTTTACATCTGTGTTCATGAGAACTATTGTATTGGTCTTTAGGTCTATTTTTGGTTTTGGAATAAGAATACTGTTATCGATCATAAAATGAGTTGGTAAATGTTCCCTCTTCTATTTTCCAAGAGAAATTTTTACAAGTTTAGCATTCTTTTTTTCCTTGTATGTTTAATGATTTATCAGTGAAGTCATCATAAGCAGGGATTTAATTCCAAATCAATTTCTTCAATGAACATAGACTTTGTTTAACATTCTATTTCTTCTTGGGTCACTTTTGGCATTTGTGTCTTTCAAATGATTTTGTTTTGCCTATTTTATCTAGAACTCAAAATTTATTAATATATAAACATTATTTATATTTTATTAGTATCCTTCCAATATCTGAAGGATCTGTAATATTTTTAATGTTCACATTTATATATTTTTTTGCAGCATTGGAGTTCGAACTCGTGGCCAACATCTTGAGTCACTCCGCCAGCCCTTTTTTATAAAGGGTTTTTATGGGGTCTTGTGAACTGTTAGCTGAGGCTGGCTTCAAACCATAATCCTCCTGATCTCTGCTTCCTAAGCAGCTAGGATTACAGGTGTGAGCTACCGGGGCCTGGCCACATTTATAATTTTTGTGGTCTTTTTGCTTTGATGAGTCGTCTAGAAGTATGTACATCTTAATGAGTTTTTTTCAAAAGAAACCTCTGAGATTTCATTGACTTTTGTCTAATATTTTTCTGTGTTCCGTTTCACTGATTTCTACTCTTTCTTCTGTGCCCTTTGGATTTAATTTGTGCTCCTCCCACTGGATTTTTAAGTAGAAATTGAGTCATTGCTTTAAACCTTTCTTTTCTAATATAAAAATTCTAATTTCTTCTAAGCTTTGTTCAGCTGCATCCAACAATTTTTTAGTTGTATTCTCATAATTATTTGGTTCAAATATTTCTAACTTCTCCTATAATTTCTTCTTGATTCCATAATTACTTAAGAGATTAAGTTCCAATTATTTTCATATTTTCCTGGTTTCCCAATATTATTGAACTCTAATTTAATTCCACTGTTGTCAATGAATACAGTCTGTAGGATTTCAGTATCTTTATATTTTTATACCTCACTATATGTGCTAATCTAGTAAACACGAAATGTGCATCTGAAAAGAACATGTATTCTGCCATTGTTGAGTGTATTCTTCTGTAAATATCAATAAAACCAAATAGATTGACATGTTCAGATCTTCTATTTCTGTGCCAATTTTTGCTTACTTATTCCATCCATTACTGAAAGAGCAATATTAAGTATTCCAACTATGAGTACAGATTAGTCAGTTTCCTCTTTAATTCCTTCAACTTTTGTTTTGTGTATTTTAATTTTTGTTATTTTACGCACAAACATTTGTGATCATTATATCTTCTTGTGAACTGATCATTTTATCATTTTGAAGTGTGCCATTTTATTTGGGTAGCACATTTTATTTTGAGATAAATCTTATCTGATATTATATCACTTCATCTTGTCTATGCATATGGTTTGTATTATATATGTTTTCCTTTCACTTCTGTTCAATATAGCTGTGTCCTCATATTTAAAATACATCTCTTGTAAAGTATGGAATTCAATCTTTGACCTTTTTCATTTCTGATTTATTTTTATAACATGTCTATTAATTGGAGTGTTGCTTAATATTATTATGATTATTGATGTTCTTAAGTTTGTGTCTAGCATTTTATTTTTATTTTTAAACCTATTTCCTCTACTTTTCCCCTCTCTTCCTCCTTCCCTGAAAGTATTTTTTAAATTTTTTTTTATTTTTTGGCAATGCTTGAGTTTGAACTCAGGGCTTTGCACTTGCTAGGCAGACTCTCTACCATGTGATCCATGCCTCCAGCCCTGAATGCCTTAAAATACTTTTCTGAAGGTCTGAGTTTCTACTTTGAATCATTCCTGTTCAACTTCAAGAACTCCCTGTAGCATCTTTTGCAGTAAAGCCTCGCTAGTAAAATTCTTAGTTTTCTTTTGTCTGAAGGTGTCTTAGGGTTTTTTTTTTATCCTTAAATGATATTTTTGCCTCCTATAGAACTCTGGGCTAATGGGGATTTAGGGTTTGTTTTGTTTCTTTGTTGTTTTTTGTTTTTCTTTTGGCATTTAAAAATGTTCCACTCTCTTTAGTGTCCCTGGTTTCTAGTAAGAAATAAACTGTTAATCATATCATTCCTCCTTTGTGTGTAATATGTCTTTTATTCTGCTTTCAAGCTCTTCACCTTTGGCTTTTCAGTATTACTATATTCTTCAACATAGGAAAATTTGTGTTATTATACTTGGTGTTCATTTAACATCTTGTATCTCTAACTTTCTGTCTTTCATCAAGTTTGGGGAAATTTCTAGATGTCATTGCCTGAAATATTTTTCTCGTTCATATTCTCTCTTTGGTATCCTTCTGGTATTCCAATTACACACATTTTGTCTTTCTGATATTGTCTAGTAGGCTCCTAAGGCTCTGTTAATTTTTTAAAAATATTTTTGTCCCTTTTTTGCCTTGTATATTTTTTAAGTTCACTTATGTTCTGACATGTTCATTCAGCTATTAGGTATACTCAGTGACTTTTTAAAACCTCAGAAGTTATAGTTTTTCTAGAATTTCTCTTTTGTTTTTGTATTGTTTCTATCTGTTTTACTCTGATGACATTTCATGATTCATTGAGGATAGTTAAAATAGTTTATTTGAAATCCTTGTGTTAATTCCCATACCAGTTTCATATCAAAATTGAACTTGATTGATTGTCTTTTCACTTGTCTATGTGTCACATTTTCTTCGTTTCTTTGCAGGTGAGAAGATTCTAGATCCTGTTCTCACCAATTAGCACTATTTTGTGTTGTTTTACTTAGTGAATAATTTCTTTGTCTGGGCTTGAAATTTAAGCTCCATTTCTTGGACACCTTTTCTTTCTCTTCAGATTCTTTGTCTTTAACTGGGCTTCTTTAATGTAATAAATGAGTACGGGAAAGGCCCTGTAAAGATGTGGGTAGTCAGGGTTTGGAGATCCCTTCTTTGGATCTTTTTCCTGTGGGATTCCCCCAACTAGTTTCACCATTCATAGTTTTCAGGCTTCTCTTTCCAGATTCCCCAGGCTAAAGAGATGCAGGTTATTCTGTCTATGCTTTTGCATCTGCTGTGCTCACCACAATGAAATGCACTTAAACCCAGTGCAAAACCCCAGAGTTAGAAACCTTCTTAGATAGTTCCTATCTTCCCTCCTCTGTGTCAGTTTATTGCCTCTGCCAGACCTGTTCTGTTCTCTCTCCAGTACCTTCATGGTACCAGCCTTGGTCTTAGTTCAGATTTTTTATCTTTGTCTAAGCTTCTTAGTCTGTTCTTTGCATGTGTGTTTCAGGCATCAGAGAGAGATAGGAGTACGTAGAATTTAGAAATGTCTTCACTGGCTCCTTCTGTTCAGTGACTCCTCCACTTTCCTCAGCATTCAATTTCTAGCTTCAATTTTCTCGTACTCCAAACCAGAAAGAAAGCAAGTTTTCCCAATTGTACCCCACTGACCTGTGCGATGCAAACATCGCACTTAACTACGTCTAAAACCAATGGGAATGGTAACTAATTTGTACAGCATGCTATCTCTCTTCCTTCAGGGGATGTTACCCTGCCTAAAAGAGTCTTTCTGCCTCTGTTCATTGTAGGTACCTTCTGATTTATGTAAAAAACTTTTGTTTTTATATTTTAAAAGTCATACATCTATTTTTGCATGTCGCATGCATCCTTTCGCATGTTGGGTTTTAGCCCCTCATACCCAGAGAAGCAAACTAGTCAAATGTCCTAGAGCACTGAACTTTAGCATTTAAAGAGACTTCAGAGATCATCTAGGTGACTGAACTTACTACCAGGAAGATTAGCTAGAATGACTGGATTCACAAAGCCACTTAGTGATTATGATGTGCTCAAATAGCATTGTAATCTGGTGAAGAGGGTGAACTGGAATAGCACTCTCATGACCCACATGGAAACATCTTGAAAAGCACCTACTCTAAGGGAAAGGGAGCCAAGACAGGCAAATCTTATTCAACAAAGTGCTGTGATTATTTGCTCAAATTTACTTTCTTCTAAGGCTCATGTCTGAGTTGTTTAGAAGTTCAGGCTGTTAGTTGAACAAGAAAGACTTTGGAGCAAAAGTCACATTGCTTTGGAATTCTTCTAAAAGAAAGTAACAAAATGATGAGTAAGGCATCTTCTCCGCCTGTGCCACAAGAAAATCCATGACTCTGTCACCTCCGGTCTCTAGTGAAACTACAGTGGCAAAATAAAGCCCAGAGAAGGAGGGCCATGCCAATTAGAAGTAGTAGGAGAACTTCAGGGGTCAGTGAGGCACCACTCTAAGCAGCAATGCATCATAGGAACAAGAGGTTTTCAGAGGAAGGGACTGAGGTGCCAGAGGATATGGCAGCATCTAACCAAGGATGCCCAAAGCAGGTAAAGAGGGGTTATAACTGACGAAAATTTCTGAGAACATTGGAGAGACCTGCTATGGTTTGAATGTTTCTTTCCATCAAAAATTCATAAAGTGAAACTTAATTCCCAATGTAATTGTACTAGACAGTGGAAGCTTTTGGAAGGCGATCACGTTGTCAGGATGGAGCCCTGATGAGAATTAGAACCTTTCCAAAAGAGACCTTAGAGAGTTAACTAGGTCCTTTCACCATGTGAGGACACAGTGTGAAGGAAACAGGCCTCCATTAGACACACAATCTGTTGTTACCATGATGTTGTACTTCCCATCCTCCAGAACAATAGTTCAGAAATAAATTTCTGTTGTTTTAAAGCTATCCAGGCCTTGGCATTTCATTTTACTACAGCAGCACAAATGAACTAAGGTAAGTCTTCTTTGGAAAAAAAGGGGCTTTTCTGAGACTTGGGAACCCTATATTAACTGGTGATGCCAGATACCAAAATACATAATTATTTACTGTCAGGGTGATCCAATTTCAAACTATGGGCTGCAATAGCCTAAGTAAGCACAGGTTACAAATTTATATTAGAAAAATGATTGAATATAATTAATTGATGGAGTGGGATGGATAGGTAGAAAAGATACAAGGCTTGAAAGATACACTTAAGGCATTGCAGTAAGAAAAGGGGCACACAGAAATAGAAGCAATGTTGTGACAGTATTTGCTAATATAGTACTATAAAAAACTGTAGGTCATATCACCATTTATCCCTTTTTATTCTAATAAGTAATTATTCTGCCATCCAGATGTCTTTATTAGTATAAACATAAGTTTCACATGCCAAGTTGAGAGTAACAAGGAGATTCAAAGAAAAGCTGGAGTAACATTATTCAGTATTTCAGGACATGGGTATCAATGCCTTCTTAATGTCAAGCACTATCAGTAAATCAGTAAAAAAGTCAATCAGTGAAGCAGGGAGAACACTATGGGTATGGAAAGAAGATGTAGAGTAACCTCAACTTAGGTACACACAATCAAACCTTCAAACAATAAAGACAACTAACTGACAGGAATCACCACATACCTATCAGTACTAACGCTTAATGTTAACAGACTTAATTCACCCATCAAAAGGCACCTCTTGATGAAATGGATTAAAAAGGAAGATCCAACAATTTGTTGCTTACAGGAGACCCATCTTACTGACAGAAATAAGCATATGCTTAGGATGAAAGGCTGGAAGAAGATTTACCAAGCCAATGGCCCCGAAAACAGGCAGGAGTAGCAATACTTATCTCTCACAAAGTAGACTTCAAACCTACATTGATCAAACGAGGTAAAGAAGGACATTCCATACTAATAAAAGGGGAAATAGACAAAAAGGAAATAATAATCATCAACCTATATGCACCCAATGTCAATGCACCCAATTTCATCAAACATACCCTGAAAGACCTAAAAGCATATATTAATGCCAACACAGTGGTTGTGGGAGACTTTAACACCCCATTATCATCAATAGATAATTCATCCAAACAAAAAATCAATAAAGAAATCCAAGATCTAAAATATACAACAGAACAAATGGACCTACTTGATGTCTACAGAACATTCATCCAACTTCTATACAATATACATTCTTCTCAGCAGCCCATGGAACCTTCTCCAAAATAGATCATATCCTAGGGCACAAAGCAAGCCTCAGCAAATATAAGAAAATAGAAATTATACCATGCATACTATCTGATCACAATACAGTAAAAGTAGAACTCAACAACAAATGTAAAGATAAAAAACATGCAAACAACTGGAAACTAAATAACTCATTACTTAATGAAGAATGGATCATCGATAAAATAAAAGAGGAAATTAAAAAGTTCCTGGAAGTCAATGAAAATGAAAACACAACCTACCGGAACCTATGGGACACAGCTAAGGCAGTCCTGAGAGGAAAGTTTATAGCCATGAGTGCATATATTAAAAAGATTGAAAGATCCCAAATCAATGACCTAATGATACATCTCAAACTCCTAGAAAAATAAGAACGAGCAAATCCCAAAACAAATAGGAGAGAAATAATAAAAATAAGAGCTGAAATCAACGAAATAGAAACCAAAAAAAAAACCATACAAAGAATTAATGAAACAAAAAGTTGGTTCTTTGAAAAAATAAACAAGATCGATAGACCCCTGGCAAACCTGACTAAAATGAGGAGAGAAAAAAACCCAAATTAGTAGAATTAGGAATGCAAAAGGGGAGATAACAACAAATACCATGGAAGTTCAGGAAATCATCAGAGACTACTTTGAGAACCTATATTCAAATAAATTTGAAAATCTTAAAGAAATGGACAGATTTCTAGATACATATGACCATCCAAAACTGAACCAAGAGGATATTAATCACCTGAATAGATCTATAACACAAAATGAAATTGAATCAGCAATCAAGAATCTCCCCAAAAAGAAAAGTCCAGGACCTGATGGATTCTCTGCTGAATTCTATCAGACCTTTAAAGAAGAACTGAAACCAACCCTCCTTAAACTGTTCCACGAAATAGAAGGGAAGGAAAACTGCCAAACACATTTTATGAAGCCAGTATTACACTTATCCCAAAACCAGGCAAAGACACCTCCAAAAAGGAAAACTATAGGCCAATCTCCTTAATGAACATCAATGCAAAAATCCTCAACAAAATAATGGTAAACCAAATTCAACAACACATCAAAAAGATTATTCACCACGACCAAGTAGGCTTCATACCAGGAATGCGGGAATGGTTCAACATATGAAAATCAAGAAACATAATAAACCACATTAAGAGAAGCAAAGACAAAAACCACTTGATCATCTCAATAGATGCAGAAAAAGCCTTTGATAAGATCCAACACCATTTTATGATAAAAGCTCTAAGAAAACTAGGAATAGAAGTTCCTCAACATTATAAAAACTATATATGACAAACCTACAGCCAGCATTATACTTAACAAAGAAAAACTGAAACCATTCCCTCTAAAATCAGGAACCGGAAAAGGATGCCCACTATCTCCACTCCTACTCAACATAGTACTAGAATTGCAAGCCAGAGCAATTAGGCAAGAAGAAGGAATAAAAGGAATACAAATAGGTAAAGAAACTGTCAAAATATCCCTATTTGCAGACGACATGATCCTATACCTTAAAGACCCAAAAAACTCTACTCAGAGCTTCTAGACATCATCAATAGCTACAGCAAGGTAGCAGGATATAAAATCAACATAGAAAACTCATTAGCATTTCTATACACTAACAATGAGCAAACTGAAAAAGAATACATGAAAATAATTCCATTTACAATAGCCTCAAAAAAAATCAAATACCTAGGTGTAAACCTAACAAAAGATGTGAAAGACCTCTACAAGGAAAACTATACACTTCTGAAGAAAGAGATTGAGGAAGACTATAGAAAGTGGAGAGATCTCCCATGCTCATGGATTGGTAGAATCAACATAGTAAAAATGTCTATACTCCCAAAAGTAATCTACATGTTTAATGCAATTCCCATCAAAATTCCAATGACATTCATTAACGAGATTGAAAAATCTACCATGAAATTTATATGGAAACACAAGGGCCACGAATAGCCCAGGCAATACTCAGTCAGAAGAACAATGCTGGAGGTATCACAATACCTGACTTCAAACTATATTACAAAGCAATAACAATAAAAACAGCATGGTACTGGCACAAAAACAGACATGAAGACCAGTGGAACAGAATAGAGGACCCAGATATGAAGCCACCCAACTATAACCAACTTGTCTTTGACAAAGGAGCTAAAAATATACGATGGAGAAATAGCAGCCTCTTCAACAAAAACTGCTGGGAAAACTGGTTAGCAGTCTGCAAAAAACTGAAACTAGATCCATGTATATCACCCTATACTAATATTAACTCAAAATGGATCAAGGACCTTAATATCAGATCTGAAACTCTGAAGTTAGTACAGGAATGAGCAGGGAATAGTCTGGAATTAATAGGTATAAGCAAGGACTTCCTCATTAGAACCCCAGCAGCACAGCAACTAAGAGATAGCATAGATAAATGGGCCTTTTTAAAACTAAAAAGCTTTTGTTCATGAAAAGAAATGGTCTCTAAACTGAAGAGAACAGCCACAGAGTGGGAGAAAATATTTGGCAGCTACACATCAGACAAAGGACTGATAACCAGAATATATATAGGGAACTTCAAAAACTAAATTCTCCCAAAACTAATGAACTAATAAAGAAATGGACAAGTGAACTAAACAGAACTTTCTCAAAAGAAGAAATTCAAATAGCCAAAAAGCACATGAAAAAATGCTCACCATCTCTAGCAATAAATGAAATGCAAATTAAAACCACACTAAGATTCCACCTCACCCCTGTTAGAATAGCCATCATCAGCAACACCATGAACAACAGGTGTTGGTGAAGATGTGGGGAGAAGGGAACCCTCTTACACTGTTGGTGGGAATGTAAACTAGTACAACCACTCTGGAAAAAATTTGGAGGCTACTTAAAAAGCTAACCATTGATCTACCATTTTATCTAGCAATATCACTCTTGGGGGTACACCAAAAGACTGTGACACAGGTTACTCCAGAGGCACCTGCACACCCATGTTTATTGTGGCACTATTCACAATAGCCAAGTTATGGAAACAGCCAAGATGTCCCACCACTGACGAATGGATTAAGAAAATGTGGTATCTATACACAATGGAATTTTATGCAGCCATGAAGAAGAATGAAATGTTATCATTCACTGGTAAATGGATGGAATTGGAGAACATCATTCTGAGTGAGGTTAGCTTGGCCCAAAAGACCAAAAATCGTATGTTCTCCCTCGTATGTGGACATTAGATCAAGGGCAAACACAACAAGGGGATTGGACTTTGATCACAAGATAAAAGCGAGAGCCCACAAGAGAGATATGAGGATGGGTAAGACACCAAAAAATTAGTTAGCATTTGTTGCCCTCAACGCAGAGAAACTAAAGCAGATACCTTATAAGCAACTGAGGCCAATAGAAGAAGGGGACCAGGAACTAGAGAAAAGGTTAGATCAAAAAGAATTAACCTAGAAGGTAACACACATGCACAGGAAATTAATGTGAGTCAACTCCCCTGTATAGCTATCCTTATCTCAACCAGCAAAACCCCTTGTTCCTTCCTATTATTGCTTATACTCTCTCTACAACAAAATTAGAGATAAGGGCAAAATAGTTTCTGCTGGGTATTGAGGGGGTGGGGGGGATAGGGAGGGGGCAGAGTGGGTGGTAAGGGAGGAAGTGGGGGCAGGGGGGAGAAATGACCCAAATCTTGTATGCACATATGAATAATAAAACAAAAAAAAAAAAAGAAAGAAGATTCAGGTGCATATTTGGATATTTTGGAAGGTTCTGTATGGAGAAGATTCTTTAACACAACACCACTAAGGTCAGATTCCAGCCTTATGCAACAGGGCGATCTCTAAGTATACTGGAGCAGGAGAGAAATATGAAAAGTATGCAGCTAGGAAGTGATAATATTAAAGTAGTATACAATGTGAAGGAGGGACCACTGAAGCTTTACCAGTGACTCATGTATGAGGTGATGGGATCAGGCCTGGGATGATGACATTAGGAGGGAAGAGTGAAACACATATTTTGGGAGTGACTGATAGAATCATATCAGGGCAAGTTTCATATCTGTCATCTTCATATCCCAGGAACCAGCACAACAACTGGCGCTTAGAGCCAGTGGAAGTCAGGATAATTTCTAGAACACATCTGTGCTTTTCTATAATCATTCTTTTCCCTTTTGTTATGCTGAAGATGCTTTGCTTTTCATATAGTGCTTGTTTGTGAGCACACAAGTCAGAAAATAATTAGGGGGTCTGGAGTCCCTACAATGTGTTTGTTTAATGCTTTTAAAAGTGAACACATTTCAAAGATACCCTACATCCTTTGTTTCTGCCATACTTTTAGCTTCTGTCTCTCTGATGCTTCTACTATGGTTTTGTCACTCATCTCTTCAGCTCTGCCTTCTTGTAAGAATTTTCAGAGTAAGACAGTTCTATCAATACCCCTACCTCCTGTTAAATAAATATCTAAGATGTTATTTTCTGGCAGCTTATCTGATAGTGCTGTGATCAGAGGCACTGTGATTTTTCAGCAATAGGAGGTTTGATTCCAATATGACATACAGTAGGGCTCAGACTTCAGCAGAATCTCCCTTGTGGCATGCTGCCAGCTAAACTGGCCTCATCTGACTCCATCTCAGCATTCTGCCTACACATGCTCAGCAGACATTAAGAATCGTCACACACACAGAGACAAACACACACACACACACATGACACATGCACACATGCATGGAAGAACAGCGTTGGAGGGTAAAACAAACACTTGAAATCCATGGATAGAGAATATATAATAATGAATATGACCTCAGGGTCATTTAGCTTTGCTGTGGATGGGCCACCTTTTTGAAGTGCTTACCCACCACTACCCTAAAACGCCCTTTGATGGGCAGGGGTGTGGCTGCATCACTATGATTCCTAATCTAACCTTGTTGTGTGATCAGCACCATCACCATACCCACTGCCATCATTGTAGCCACTATTTTACTGCATCCTCAGGACTAAGCTTACTGTGTCAAAGACTATGCTTCAATACAGCATTGTAAGAGATTCACTCTACTAAATATGAAATCCCAGGTCCATCAGTAAAGGATCCTCATCTCCAAAGCAGAGGACTGCTATTGGTTTGAAGGGAAGATGAGGCTGAATATATAGACACATTGGAAGGAGCTACATTACTGTGCCATAGAGAAGCTGGCTATCCAATGATTTATTAAAGAAACATAAAATAATAGGCAGTTTGAATAGGAGGATTGATGATATTAGAGATAGCAATCATTTCACTTCTACTCACTTTCCTTGACCTACCCACACATCACACTGGAAAATCCTGACCCTTCATCACATCAGAGCTAATGAACTTGACTAATAATGTCCTCTCTTTGGGGATGCACAAGCCAAAACACAGCCATGAGCTAAAATGTCATATACCCCAAGCAATTACTTTGAGTTGATCCAGATGGGGCTATGGGAAAGTATGGAAAAAGAAATCTACAGAAAGGGTATAATGCAGATGTGTAGAGAGAGAGATAAGGATAAGAAACTGTGCAGCTTAAAAATAAAAGGCAGATATTTGGAGAGGCTTTGCAGTTCTCTAAGGGACTAGCTATACTCTCTACAAATGGGTTCCATAGGATACTACAAGAAGAAATCCATTTTGACCTGGACTTCTTCCTGAGGGGTTCCATTCCTTACCAATAAAAATTCCTTATGTAAGAGGGCAGTTTTTAATGTTGTAGTGGGCTATATGGAACAAGAGACAGGCATGAGAAGTTAGTTCTCCCTCTGGCATTGTAAACTTCTGAAAGAAAAAAATCATATAAATTTAGCTATTATTTACCTTCAGTGACTCCCTTGGCTGGTCTTGCTGCATTATTCATGGTGGTCTACAGAAACAAAAGCAATAGATAGATTGATATAAGTATAGATGGTGATTAGATAGATACATAGACACATAGAAGCTGTAGGCATAGATGATAGAAATAGAGATGGAGATAGATTAATTGTAAGAAAGTGGCAAACAAGATTACAGAAGTTTATGAATTCTAAGATCTGCAGTTGACCAGTTGGAGATCCAGATGAGCCAATGTGACTTTTTAGTCTGAGTCCAAAGACCTAAGAACCAGAGGAATTGATAATGCTAAGACCTAGTGTAAATAAAGCTAGTAGTCTCAAGACCCAGACAGAGCCAATGTTTCAAAATAAGGTCAAAGGCCAGAAAAGATCAATATCCTAGCTCAAGAGTCAGGTGGGAAAAAAGTCCTCTCATTTCTCTTTTTGTTTGTCAAGGACAGGGCCTTCCTATATGGTCCTAGTTGGTCTCCAACTTGTGATTCTCTTGCCTCAGCCTCTGATTGTAAACATAGCCACCACATTCCCTCTTACTGAGCCTTTTTGTCTAGTCAATTCTTTTACTGATTGAATGAGATCTATTTACATTAGAGACGAAAATCTGCATTATTCAAGCTACTGATTCAAACATTAACTCATCCAGAAATACCCTCAAAGACACACACCCAGCATAACCTTTGGCTAAATATCTAGATACTTCATAGCTCAGTCAAAAGGATACATAAAATTAGCCATCACACTTCTTTGATGGCCAAGTGATTCAGACATTTATTCCTTTCTGGCTTGTACCATTAGTGATTCTGCCTCTATGGATTAATATAGTTTTGCATTAACTTTGAAACAGGACATGGAGGACACTGGCAGACACTGTGAAAACCTCTTGCTTCTCAGCCATACCCCTCCTTGCTCCTGGATAGAAATTAATCACCCCCTGTAGTATAATGACCTCCTACTTTGCCTGTTGGTTCACTAGTATGAAGAGCTTAAAATGATCAGGTAATATTCTCAACTTTTGGTTTAGTGAATCATTGTTGTGTCCTCTAATAAAAGTGGCCTTCCCTTGTTAAGTAAGAACTGTAAATTGTCAGAGTCCAACATTATAGAAATAAACTTTACCAGAGGATTATTAGAGATAATGTGGGAAAACATTCCCATTTCTAACCCTTATTTCCTGGATCTATAAATCTTATCTGTGAGAGAGATGAGACCATGAAAAGGTTACTCATTTGGAGCATAAATTGCATCCTGAAGAATTTCACCCTGGCCCTGTAAAATAATGCTTTAGATTTAGTGCCATAACTGAATTTTCAAAAAGGCATTCTACCATCCTGTTAGGCTAATTGCTTCAGGTTGATGGGTATCATAATATGACCAGTGAATTTGATTTTGACTAATTTTCATGGGCAAAACTAATACTGTGTGAAAAATAGTAGCACTAAATAAAGCATTTTAGAAATCTATGAACAGTGTGGTTTTGTTAGAATCATCATAGGCAGAGAAGATAAATTCATATCTGTAATATATGTCTAATACACTGAGTAAAAAGTGCCATTCCATCTATGATAGAAGTATTCATCTCTCAGGAGTGGTGACATATTGAGGCCTAATGTTAGCCTCTGCTGCTTGCAGAGTTTATGGTCTTTCTAAGTGAAAGTCTGTGTTCCTGAGCCCATGTATAAGCCTCCATTTTTGCCACTGTAGCCCCCTCGATCATAAGGCCATTAGGAAAAGATAGGGGTGGCTGGGGAAAGAAACTAATTGAAATCCACAGCATGCATCATCTTGTCTACCTAATTATTAAAATCCAGCTCTGCTGAGGGTGCTGTTTGGTAAGTAATCCCATGGGACACAAATGTCTATGTTGTGCCAATTTTGGAGCGGTCTCATCACATACTTAACACCAAGTTTTTAAATTGTGTTCCTTCCAAGTCTCTGACTTTCCATTCAAAACATTAGCCACTATCCATGAATCAGTGCAGATTTATAAATCTGTCCATTTCTTTTAGGCAAAATGAACAATCAGACACGCTACTTTAGAACTGGAAGTAGGGCAGATATAGGGACTTTTCCTTTTCCTTGTGATAGGTCTTAAAGAAAATCAAATTCTGATGACTCTGAGGGCTCTTCTCCTTTGGAAGCTCAGGGGAGAGTTAGTTTACTTCCACTAAGCCAGTGAGAGAAGGCCTTTAATTTCAGCATTGCTGGCAGGCAAGTTTTTCCCTTGAGCCCTCAGTATACAAACCTTAGTCTATAGTATGCTTCTTCCCTAGAATGTTCCTGAACCCCAAGAGCTCTTATTTTACTACTTTTTCCTATAAGAAACTAGGCACTCCCACTTAGGCTAAATTGACAATTGGTTAAGTAAGTAGGAGTATTTTTCCGTACATACAGCTCACTGAATGAAGCAAGTTTCTATGTCCATTCTGTGTTAAGGAGTAATGAGAATTTGGAGAGCTATGTCTATTGTACTACTTCACTGGTTGTACGTCCCCTCCAATGAGCTCTGTGCTTTCTCTTCATTCCCTGGTTCTATGCTGAGTGGCCTTGACCATATTCAAGGTAGATAACTTAATATGCCTCAAACCACGAGATGCCTAAAAACTTGACCAAAATAGAATGTCCCTGTATTTCATTGGAAATATTTTCTTAACTCTGACACAGACATGTCTAAAGAAGTATTAACTCCTGCTCAATAGATTCAAGCAACATAATGTCATTAACATGGTGAACCAACATCATGTCCTTTGCAACAGGGACACAAGGAGCTTCCCAAAGAAAAGATTTTAGGTTTTTTTTTTTTTTTTGGGCAGCACTGGGGTTTGAACTCAGGGCCTCACACTTGCTAGGCAAGTGCTTTTACAGCTTGAGCCACTCTACCAGCAAGAAAAGATTTTAATAACTGATGACTGATACATTCCCGAGAAGAGCAATGTATTGCTGGCTGCTAGCTGAAAACAAATGGCTTCTAGTTATCTTTATTAACAGATATAAAAACATTTGCCAGGTCACAAGCTTCATACTAGGTGCCAAGGGATATATTAATTAGATCCAGTAAGAAACCACATTTGGAATAGGCTACAAATGGAGTCTCCCACCATCTGATTAACTGTATACTAACCTAGTGTCATACTCCAGGATCCATCTGTTGTTTGCATAGTCCAAAGAGGCAAGTTGAATGTGGATGTGATTAAAATCACTACTTTGGCATTTTTCAAGTCTTTGATGGTGTCAGAGATCTCTTCAGGTCCTGTAGCAATGCAGTATTAATTTGGGGTTACTGTTTTGTAAAACAAAGAGACTCTGGAGATTTCCAGTGGACATGCCTACCATAAAAGTCCTCATCCCACAGATCAGAGAAGCAATATTATAGGCATTGTGTCAGTTTTTAGTTGTCTATTTCAGTTATGTGTTCCATAACTGGAAAATAGTTGACATAGAGTACTAATGTCTCATTTACAACTCATATCAGGTTCAGCAATTATTTTAACTCTAGTCAATCAGTCCTAACACTATCTTGCTATCCTTACTATTGTATTCTTCTGAACTACTTCTACTGTTACCAATTTGTCTTTGTTCCCAATAAAGTGTGATATAGGTTAAAGTATTTGTTAGAAATTAGACTACACAATCGTAGGAGAAACTAAAACAGTGAAGACCTGGAAAAGGGAGTAGAATATTCAAGGACATCACTTACCTGTCCTCTTAAAGAGCTGGACAGACAAATAAGTTGGAGCTTTCAAAGAAATATGAGAAACAAGATTCACCTAATCACTAAAATGGGACCCCACATGAGAAACTTTTATAATGACCATAGAAGCGGATGCATCTATGTAACTATTATTTCTATGCCTTTAGAGCCAACCTTCTGGCAGAGTGCCTGGGATCACTGTTGGCCATTGGAACCTGAACTTGGGAGAAGAATTGGATTTGGAGGAAAGCAAGAACATCTGAAACCTGACAAGGATTTCTTTGATGTATCATCACCATAACTGGCCCTGAAATTCTTCAAAGAATAATGACTCTGCTTCAGTTCCACTTCCCAAATCCCATGCAAGCTCTTACCTAGACCCACAATAGAAGAAGGTACTGAAAATCATGGTTTTCGGCTTAACCAAGTTGACAATAGAACAATCTGTATAAAAATGTCAATACAAAGATGAATAAAATATGGTATAGGGTAGAAGGTGGAGATACAAAGGAGGCTAACAAATAACAGTCATCAAGAAAACAGAAAAATAAAGAGGCTATGATTTCTTAAATATCACACATAGAAAATGTCTAAAGAAGTGTCATGGATTCTGCCATATGCAGATGAAAAGTTAGAAGAAATGAAGTCTAAGAGCTGTCAATAGGGTTTAAAATGTAGATCATTGTTGACATTTACAGGAGTGAGAGTAGAGTATTGGTAATGATGAAACCTTGAAGGGATTGGTGTGAGAAGAAAAAAGTGGAGTCAGGAGGATGAACAATTATTGCAAGAAATTGCAAAAATATTGTTATAAAAATTATAAACAAATGGAATGATTCTAGGAGTTCTATTTAGATAAAGAAAGATTTTTGTTCTTCATTCTGTAAAGATGGGAACTACTTTACAGATACTTTATCAGTATCTTTGATACTGATAAACTATACAGACAAACATTAGTGATGTAAGAGACAGAGAACATGGTGGGGGGATTACTGAAAGAGTAAAGTATTTCAGTAGGAAAGAAAATGGAAGAGTTTGCCTTATTAGGCATACGAACAGTTGACCAACTTACCAGGAGGGAAGATAGAGTCAATTAATGCAAGTCCAGGTAAACTGGTAGATTTCTTTTCTATAGAAAGATGTAGTCATTCTTTTCTCATTAATTCTATTTTCTCAGTGAAATGAAAATAAGGGTTATTAAGTAAGAATAACAAGGAAAGGGAATGTTGGAAGATTGAATAAACAGGAGAAGTTATGAAATGGTTGTCTTGACAAAAGTTTAAATTAATTCAGGGAAGCAAAATTGCATGCTTAGTCATGTTAAACTCTCACTTAAGATTTGTGGTTGTAAGTATAAATTGAAACAAGTCACACTATGTGTTTTTCTGCTGCCATGTATGTTGCTTTGGTACAGGCAGGGATTGGCTCTCATCTTAAACTGAGCTGTCTTTGTTCTTTCTAAGGAACAGAATGACACTCATACTAAATTCAGTCCCAGTGAGAATTTATGGACAAGTTCAGATATACCTTATGTGGTGATTTAACCGGCAATAGAAGGTCAGGACTTCAAGTTATATCTCTACTTCTTTGGGGTCATATCATTTTCTTCTCTAGTTTTTATGTTATATCTACTTTATTTTTTTCCTCTCTCTGCCAACCACATTTTTTCCTTTTTAGTGTGTAATTGACAGAAAATGGTTGCCCTAACCCAGAGTAGGTTAACCTCCAAGCTCCAAAGCCCAGTAGTGGGTAACCTGAGTCTCTATTACCAATGCCAGATTTCTAAGAAGAAAAATCAGATTCTCTTAGCTTGGGTCAGTTTCCAGGAGAGAAAACTCTATAAAGGAAAAGCCCAGAGAACAGGTAAATTAACTGACTCAGAAACCTCAATGAGAGTAATCTAGTGTAGTTCTGAGAATCTATGATCAATCCAAACTCCTTAGTGTGGCAGAAATAGAATACTGAAGTAAATTTTTACTTCCTTGAGATTCCTATAGTTGGAGAAGTGAGTTTTAGAGGTAAGAGTGATATTGGTATAATGATTTCTTCTTTCAGTGAGTCCCAATAGACTTCTAATCTTACATAAGTACAGTTTCAAAAGATAATAACTGTGGGCTGCAAAGAAATGAAAGTACCAGGGTGATGAGCTGGCATTCAAGAATGGGTAGAGTGTGCTTTATTTTAGTAGAGCTTCTGAGTAGAGCTTAAAGACCAGAACAGGTTTACAGTATGACTGTCTTTTGTCATATACATTAACAGAAGAATATTTGTCCCGAGCTACGTTTCCAGTTACGAATGGCACAGAACTGGTGCCACATACCTAACCTGTGAGTGAAGTTAACTTGGTCTGAGTAAGCAGTCACTTGGGACAGTGGAAATACCAGGATCTGATTAAGAAACTTGGTTCTGGTCAGGCTTGACTTTGCCCTTAGTCAGATGCATGATCTTCATTAACCTGTCTGAATCTTACAGCACAGAGTTCCTCAGGACCAAAACCTGTGATTTGAGGCGCTCCCAAAAGAATGGTGTAGAGAGCATGAGTAATCACAGTAAGATCGGTCCTAAGTGCTTTATGATCTCTATATTTACATCTTCATCCCATATCTAATTCAGTGGCCTGTGGCATTCAGCAATCTCCAACAAGATCAACCAAGACTGGCTGAGGCAGTGCATGCTTACAATGACATTTCTAAATTAACAGTAAATTTAAACTTGATTTAGATTAATAGCAATGGAGCAACCTTGAGTGTTTAGGAAGTAGAAGCTCCATAAAAGTGCAATGAACCTTTATTTGCTGCACTATTTTGTTTTTATTGCAAATGTTATGGATAATAATAATAATATAAACAATTTCTTATACTATGAGAGTAAAGAATATTTTTAGCAGGTCTGATGCTGATTTCAAAAGTAACAGTACTGTCTCTAAGGCACACAAGGACAAACAAGAGAGATATTTTAAGTCCTCCAAAAATGTGGGATGGGGATTATTATGGGATCCTAATACACTAAAAAATCTGTTTATGCTGTCATTCAGAAATGCAGACTCACAAATATATAAGATTGTTTTTTCTTTTTAAATAAGAAAAAAGTGATTCCTCAAGATACACATGAAAATTAGACCATATGTTCTCTGAAAAAACCAATTCACCCTCTTGGCTATAAACAGATCCAAAACTATGTCTGCCCAGTGTCTTTGTTATTGTTGAAGACAACCAGGGTAAAGCAGCTCTACAATCCATCTCAAGAGGGGGAATGAAAGAGAGCAGTGGAGGATGTGAATTCAAGTTTGAAAAATTTGATACACTGTAAGAACCTTTGTAAATGCTACAATGTACTCCCACCCAACACAACAATAATAATATAAAATTTTTTTAAAAGAATATAACTTCAAGTGAGAAAATATTCACTTACTGGTTCTTTCCCTGTCTTAAAGCTGGTAAAACTACTAGGTATCAGAATTCCCATGGAATGTGCTCTGAAATCTGTAAAGCTCTATTCAAAAGTAATCTTGATATTATTTAGACAGACGTGCCAGTAACATCATCTATATTCAAGTCAGAGGGGAAAAGACATATAAGGTGGTAAAGACAAGGAGGACCAAACCCAAGACTGGTAACTACTATCTCAAAAGGAGTATTCCTTGAAAGGTAGCTAAGGGCCTGAGAAGTAAGGAAATAGAGGGTCTTCTAAGAATACTCCATTGCAGTGGTTTCTGAGGAATGTGCTGACCATTGAATGGATGTTTTAATCTGCTCTAGGATCAGGAGAAAAGTGAAATGATAACATAAACATGAGTCAGGATGACTTGTGTGAGCTGATAGACAATATATGAATATAGGTAGGCCTGGTGACAACCTCAAATATATAGAGAAATAAAGCCACAAAGGATTTTAGCATTGCAAAGCTGAATCAATGACCATAAACCAAAGTACCACTTTCTTTTATATTGTAGGCCAACCATGTTGTGGTTAACCTTCCTACATGTGAAAATAATTACTATCCATTGCTAAGTAGAGAAAGTCCTTTGGTAAAGTTGGGCTAAAGGCAGGGACCTTCAAGATACTGAAAATGGTTTCAATAAATATTGAACTTTGAATGAGGAAGGAAGCCAGTCATTATAGTGATAATGATAAAACCAAGGGCTGTAAACACATACTAAGGGGCTTACTTTGTACCTTTTTTGATGAAAGAACAAATTTTTGCCCACATGAAGGAGATGAACATCTAACTTTGTGGTTGGCTTAGATTTCAGGGATGGAGAAAGGATTCAAAGGATTTCTGATCAAAGGAGACATAAAGGCTATATCTTCTTCCTAAATTAGATATATTTTTTTTCTATATTCTTCCTCAGTCCATAGGAGAAAGAATTCCATTGCAGCCCCTAATCTCTTCCTGACCTGATTATCTAGTCATGATCCCAGTATGATTAATAACTTTACCTCAAGAAAGGAGGCACACAATTGTGTGTTTTATTCTTTCCCATCCCCACTTATGAGAATTCCACAGCCAGAACTAAGAACCATTTCTCCCAGTTCCAAGAACGTGTGGGCTACAGTACTTAATCCAGGACAAATCCCTTTCTGGCATGTTGTTTGTGGCTATTTCACATCCTCTTGATGAGAGGTTGGGTAAGCTAATCTAGTTGCCCAATTGCAAAGGAAAGAGGTTAGAAAAAAATGACAGGATACATCATCCACCACTCATTTCTAAAATTAATTAAATGTGAAGCCAAGTCAGTGGTAAAAAGTACTTATCTCGAAACAGAAACTTTTATTTCTGTATCCAGCAAGCATTTGCTTATAGTGATGTGAACACTATTATTGGATATTTCATTCCCAGCCCTTTACCTTCTTGCTTTCTGTATTTGTGACACATAAGTATGCAAGCACATGTGACCACACACACTGTGCCAAGCACTTTACACATATTTTCTAACTGATGACTTCCCGTGGTCCTGAGTAAGGCACTATTTTTCTCCTCTTCAGTAGTTGAAACTAAATAAACCAATGTGCCATGCCCAAGGAAGGTTACATGACTAGTAAGTGGCTGAGCTAGGTTTGAAACATTTCTCTCAGTAGTTTTTAGCCATCACACTTTCCAGATTGTCTTTTTGAAATATTTTGTTGAGTCTCTTATTTTGTAGATAAGAAACATGGGTTGAGAGAGGTGAAACCAACCTTCACAATAGCCCAAAACTTCTTGAATCCTTTGCTAGAGTTTTCTCTTTGATTCACTATTGATTTTTCTCCTCATGCCTGTTTAACTGTTGGGGCTCTTGGAAAAAGAAAGGTGTTGCTACCACAGTTTCAGCATACATTACTGAAGACAGTTGAAAGGTAATTGAATAGAATATCTATCATAACAACAGCCATCTCTCTAAGCACTATCTAGCTCACTTGTACATCAGAAAAGTTTTGATCATAGAAAAATACATATGTGACTCTGTGATCAACATTAAGGAAGGCCTCATCAGGTGTTCTAACAGATTTGGAGGAAGAAACTTGTTCCATTTCTTCCTCCTAAGCACTCTGTGAAAAAGAAGTGTTGCTTTTCTTAAATAAGAAAAGGCACATTTGTTTGAGGCCAGTGGCTACCTCTGAATAATGACAAGTGGGACACTGGAAATCACTGACGACAGCTAAATCACGAAGATTACCTGAGAGGTAAAAGGAGAGAAATTGGTCATCTTCCTGCAGAGAGAACCATCATAGTGGAGCTTATGCTGTGTGTGTGTGTGTGTTTAAGACACCAGTGTAGAGAGAAGAAGGACAAGAACCACCATCTGAGGCAAAGAAAAGTTTTCTCTGCCATGTGTTTGCCTTCAGGGAATTCATAGTTTGTGATTCTCTCAGCATTTTTGTTAAGAATTTCATTTTGGTGTAGAAAATTCCAAAAATAAATGGGCAGAGCAGGGTGTGTGGGGGTATGAAGCAAGAATTAACTTTAAGAAATGAAAATATTTACATTATGGAAGTAATGACTTGTTTCACACATTTTGCTTATTTTGTGTTGTTTGAAAAATGTATTTATAGTAAAACATCACTTCTACAGGGCATATGAACTGTTCTCCTATGCTAAACAATGTATTTTATTCTGTGCTAACACAGCACACACACACACACACACACACACACACACACACGATGCATGCATGCATGCACGTGGCACAGATATGATATTCAAGACCCTCCATAATCTGACCTTGTGGGTCAAGTCCTCATCCCACTGTAACACATTCTCCAAGCTTCCTACAGATTCTTGCTGGTTTCTTAATGACAAACCTTTCCAATTTTTCTCAATTATACAAAGTAATGGGTTTCATAATAACATTTCTATTCATATATGTGAATAATGTATTTTGGTCATCCCCTCTGTTAACCTTACTAATGCCCCCTCTACTCCTCCTTTTCCAAATCAATAGCAATCTCCTTTTACTTTCATGTCCTTTCCCCACCTAATTTCCACCAATGAGAGAAAATATGTTTTCTTCCATGTGTCATTGTGAAGAACGGCTTATTTCACTTAATATGATGATCTCCACTTCTAACCATTTTCTTGCAAATGATATAATTTGACATGATTTCATTTTTCTTTATGGATAAACAATACTCATATATATACACAGCACCTAAGCTGATTGCATAATTTAGCTATTGTGAATGGTGCAGTGATAAATATGGGTGTGTAAGTGTCTCTATTGTATACTGTCTTTGATTCCTTCAGGTATATACCTAAAAATTTTATACCTAGATCATATAGTAGTGCTATTTTTAGTTATTTGAGGAACCTTCATACTGATTTCCATGGTCACTGAAATAGTTTACATTCCAACCAACAGTATATAAGTATTTCTTCCCCCATCCACCCACCCATCATCACCAATATTTGTTGTTTTTTTTCTTGATGACAGCCATTAGGACTGGGGTGAGATAGAATCTCAATGTAGCTTTTTATAGTAAAACTGACAGTAAAGTTTATTAGGAAAAAAATTTAGCATAACAGGATAAAAGTGGGAAGAAATGGGAAAAAAAGAGAAACATTTCTTGCTTTCCAGAGTAAAAGACTCCTCAATGCAGTTTTAATTTACATTTCACTGATGAGTAAAGTTGCTAAATATATTTTTCTTGTATTTCTTGTCCATTTGTATTTCTTCATTTGAAAATTGTTCAATTCATTTGCCCTTCATTGATTGAATAATTTGCTCTTTGAGTGTTTAATTTTTTGAATTCTTTATATATTATGGGTATGAACACCCTGCTGGATGAATACCTGGCAAGGGCTTTTAGACTTTCCTCTGCTTATGCCATTTTTACTACTTTGAATACCCTTTCCTCTTCTTCAGACCAGAAAACTCATACACATATTTCAAAGCCCAGCTTATGTATCACTTCTCTGTGAACACTTCTATCCCCACTACTTTTTTTTTGTCAGTATGGGAGTTTGAACTCAGAGCCTCAGGTTTGCTAGGCAAGCACTCTACCACTTAAGTCATTTTACCAGTCCTTTTGTTGTTATTGATTGTTTTTGAGATACAGTCTCACTTCTATTCTTTTTTTCTTTTAAAAAGGATGGACTTGAACTTGGATTCTCCTGATCTCTGCTTCCTAAGTAGGTAGGATTACAGAAATGAGCCACTGATGCCCAACTGCCCCCACTACTCCTACTTTCCAACTTTCCATCTCCTTTCACAGATATAGGCAGATAGCCTGGGTGGCTAAACTGTGGGAGGCTGTGTAGGTCTGCCTCTCCATCCTATTCAACTCCATCTCTACTCTGCATATTTTAAATTCCTTCAGACAAAAGGCTGTGTCTATATATCCTGTATCCTACTTTACTCCCTTAGTGCCTAACAGTTGCAAGTCTTTTAAGTAGAGCTGTTGAGTGATAAGCAAATTGATTGATTGACTGATTGACTGATTGTAGTGAATGAGCACATTTACACATCAGCTCCCTAGCTGTAAAGATCAAAATATACTGAACTAATCAATTCTCCTGTCTGAAAGCAATGTTCTTGCCAGATCCTCCTTCTATGATAATGAGTGAAATCAAGTGAAACACATGACCATTCAAAACTCTACCTTTGAGTTCAACTAACTATTCTGGTTAGTTTCTCTTTGCTCTTGTAGATGTACTCCCTATCCATTTTCTGCCCTGCTCTAAACTCTAAAAGACTAAATGTTAGAAATTGCATCATTCAAGCTGTTTTCTCCTCTATCTCTCAGTTAATGGATTTAGCTAATGGGAGACACTGACAGAACCTCAGAGGGCAAGAGAAGAGAGAAGTGAAAGTATTTTCCACTCCTATTTTGCTGGAATATAATTGAACAATAGCTGCAATCGTTCAAGCTCACAGCACCTATCAAGTAGCCTCTCTTACATGGTGTATTAGTTTTTTATTGTGGCAGCAACAAATTAGCACAAACATGGTAGCTTAAAATAATATAAATGTTTGGTTTATTTGTTTATTTCCATGTGGGACTGGAGTTTGAACTCAGGGCTTCCACTTGCAAAGCAGGCACTGTACTACTTGAGTCACACCTCCCTTCCATTTTGGTCTGGTTACTTGGGAGATAGGATCTTGTGAGCCTCAAGATCTCAGCCTCCTAAGTAGCTAGGATTATAGGTGTGAACCACTGGCATCCAGCAACACAAAGGTTTTATCTAAAGTTATGTAGGTCAGGAGTCTGACACAGGTCTTAGTGGGCTAAAATCAAAGTGCTGGCAAGGTTACATCCCAAACTGGTGATGTCTGAGGAGAATCCATTTCCTTACCATTCCCAGATTCTAGCATCTGCTCACATTCCTGTTAATGGTTCTCTTACTCTATATTCAAAGCCAGTATCATATCACATTCTTCTGACCATTCTTTCTTCATCACATCTCTCTCTGACTAGAGCAGGGAAAGTTTCTTTGTCATTAAGGAGCTAGATGATCAGGTTGGGCCATTTAGCTGATTTACAGTAATGTCCCCCAACTCAAGGTCTTCAACCTTAATCACATTTACAAAGTCCCTTTTGCCACATAAGGTAACATGTCACAGGTTCTGGGGAGTAGGGCGTCAACATCTTTGAGGAATTATTATTTCCTCTACTACACATGGTTTTACTCTTGTTGGATTCAGTGACATTGTTCTTTTTCTTCTGGCAGCACTGGGGTTTGAACTTAGAGCCTCACCCTTGCTAGGAGGGTACTCTTGCTGATATTGTTCTTTTTATTTGCTCCCTGAAAGACCTAGAAGTGTCAATGGCTTCTTGATGTTGCTAATCCCATTCTGTGGTGATTTCCTGAGAGTTCATTCCATACCTTCAACTCTATACATGGTTTCTTCATTAAATTCTCTACAGTAAACCTAATGAACATGCCATACATTTCTTACCAGGACCCTGATTGATGTCACAATGTTCAATAACCCATGACAAATAAAGTTGTATGGCTAGAGTTCTGCTGGTGTCCTAGCAGACATTATTTGCTTTTCTGTTGGAAGGTCCTTGGTGATCCCATTAGGCTATGATGCTCCTCAGATGAGTAAAGGTGACCAGTTATGTGGATGAATTAGGATCCATTCCATCCACCACTTACTTTCCTTGTATATCTGCGTGGGTGAAGATGAAAATGGGTTTTCATACTTAGAAAATATGAAGAGGAGGCTCACTCACTAAAGCTGATAGCTGGTAGCCCCATTTGCGGACACTATTTAAAGATCACCTTTAAAATTCTTCCTTCACAACCAGAAGAATGAAGGACACAGATTTCTACTGGAATATCAAGAGTCAAGGCCCTGGGTCTGAAAGCAAGGCCAGTGAACATTGCACCAACATATCCTTCCACCTGGAAGGACTCACTCTGCATCCTTCTTCTTCAACAAAATTGCTTCATGATTAAATCCATCTGCTTTGGTAAGAAACAAACCAAGGTCTGAATCCCACCTCTGTGACTTGAATACATTATTTAAAGTCTCTAAGCTTCAGTTTCCTAGAAGAGAGAAAATAGTGTCCACAGAGTTAATGAAGATTTGAACTGGTTATATAGACTTTCACATTGTGTTTCTTGCATAGAATGTTCAATAAATTATTAATAATTGTAGTTCTCCTACTTATTGTAGTAGTTCTACCCATTCTAATCTCCAAAAATCATTCCTAGATTCCTCTAGACTTCAATCTCCAGCATAGTACCCAAGCATATTTATCAAATATGCTTATTTGATATATATATCAAATATATATTTATCTATTTCCCAAATAGATATTGAGTATTTACCATGTTCCCGGATTGTTCTAGATGATGGAGGTGAGGTGCATAATAAAATATAAACATATTTCCAACCTTGTGAAACCTAAATTTTAGTGTGAAGAGAAAACAAACATACATTGTAGACAAAATGTATGACAAGGTAGATGTTCATAAGTAAAAATACAGCAACAAGAGGGTTGTTAAACATATCTGTCAAGAGTGGGAGCAAAAGCTTGTGAAGCCCAGCAAGGGTATCATGGGTTTCTAAAAGTAATATATGTAGGCAAGAATAAGGGATATAACAAGATGAGTCTTGACGGTCTCAAGGAAGACAGTAGTGGTAAGCTGAGTGTTGGGAGTGGGAGGAGGCAGCGAGAGTCATGCCAGACTCCTGAAGACTTTTGGAGTTCACTTTTCACTCCTGAAAACACTGATGTGAAGGCCAGGAAGTGCTTGGAGTTTCTGATGGTCCTTTCCACTTGGCAACAGAGGCATGGAAATGAATGAGAAATCATTTGAACCAGAGCTCATGGGCAAAATTAATTGGTTGTCTCTGTCATACAGTTTCAACTACTTTTATATTTTCTTTTCCCTTTTTTTTCCACTCAAATAAAAAATCCTAATAGCATTTGTAGAATCCATTAAAATGTCCTTTTTTAAGGCTGTTAGCTGCTTCCTCATGCGCTCTCTTCACCCTAGTGTAAAATTTCTGCCTTGTGATTTACTGGTAAAAGACTTTAAAAATCTGTGATTTAAAGGCCCCTTTGAAGAATGCTCCTGCTGTGTTGATGTTCCTTTAATTTTGCTTGCATGCTTTTATATTCTTCACCTCTCCCACATAATCATCTGGACTGTGGTGCTTATGAATGCCACATGGATATGTATCTTTTGTAGATTGAACTATCTATGACATGTGGCTGTTGTTTGCTCAACTCCTAATACCTATAAATTTTTCATTAAAAGAATGGATCTTCAGAACTTCCCATCCTTTTTTATTAACACTTACACTGCATAAATCTTCCTCCAAATGAGAAAGGTAGAATAAGGGAGGCAGGTGGCTCAAGTACCATCCTGGAGGTCTAGTCTTTGACATTGCTTGCATGTTCTTGAATTCACTTTCTTCATTTTACTGATTGCTTTCATGCTGATTGGTAAATAATTGTCATCAGCTTTATAAAAATATTTTATTTTTACTGGACTATTCAGGCATCATAGTAAGCATTATATTGTATGCATCATCTTTTTTATTGTGGTCAAAAACATATAACCATCTTAACAATATATAATGTAGTAATATTGACTGTAATCACATTGTTCACAAAAGATCTCTAGTTCCTTTTCATCGTTCAAAATGTTCATTGAATAACTCCCATTTTCCCCTTGCTCCAAGCCCCTGGCAACAATTATTCTACTTCATGTTTCTAAGACTGACTATATTATCTCATGTGAGTGGAATCACGTACTATTTGAATTTTTGTGATTGGATTATTTCACTTAGCATAATTGCCTCAAGGTTCATCTATGTTGAAGCATATTTTCCCTCTTTTTTAGGATAAAATATTACATTATATGTACATAACAACAATGTTATCCATTCATCTGTTCATGAACATTTAAGCTATTCATACCCCTTGGCTATTATGAACAATACTGAACATGGGTGTGCAAATATCTCTGAAAACCTTTTTTAAATACTTTGGATATGAACATAATGTATCCCTTTTCTGAAATGTTTGGGACTACAAGTGCTTTGAATTTTTTCATATTTTGGAATATTTTCAAATATACAATAAGATATTTTTAAATAAGACCTACATCATTTGTTTCATATGCACATGGCTTGAAGGTAATTTTATACATTATTTCTAATAATTTTTTACATTGAGGTTTGGTGGAATGCAGTTTTCTGCTTGTGGTGTCATTATGTGGGCACTAAAAAAGTTTTTAAGTTTTGAAGCAGTTAGGATTTCAGATTTTCAGACTAGGGATGCTCACCCCACATAATCAGAGTGGTATTGCTAGATCATATAGTATATCTATTTTTAATCTTTGAAGGAACATCCATATTGTGTTTCTTAGTTGCTATGCCATTTTATACTACCATCAACAATGCACAATGGTTCCAATTTCCCATATTCTTACAAACACTTGTTATTTTCTGTTTAGTGGCCATCCTAATAGGAGTGCAGTTTTATCTCATTCTGATTTTTACTTGCATTTCCCTAATGATACCTAATACTAAGCATCTTTCCAAGTTTATTGGCCATTCACATATCTTCCTTGGCAAAATATCTTTCCAAGCTCTTTGCTCACTTTTTAATTGGATTTTTTGTTGCTGTTGTTGATTTGAAGTAATCATATATATATATATATATTAATATTAACCCCTATCGTATATATGGTTTGCAAATATTTTCTCTAATCTATTTTCTCTAATCTTGTAGGTTGTCTTTTCAGTCTATTGTTTTTTTTTTACTTCAGTTTGATGTAGTCACATTTGTCTCTTTTCACTTTTGTTTTATGTGCTGTTGATGTCAAACCAAGATATCATTACCAAATCCAGTATCACTAAGTATACTCCTCTCCCATGAGGGCCATGTTTTCTTCTAGAAGTTCTATAGTTTCAGGTTTTATATTTAGGTTTTTAATCCACTTTGGATTTTTGTATATATTTATTTAAGTATGTACTGTAGGTAAGGGTCGAATTTCATTTATTTGGATGTGGATATCTATTCTTCCCAGCACTATTTATTGAAGAAACTATCTTTCCCTAAGATATAGCCTTGGTACCTTTGTCAAAGATCATTTTACTATATACTTGAGGGTTTGTTTCTAGAAATTCTATTCTACACCATTGGTCATATATTTATTTATGCTAATACAATAGCTTTTTGACTACTAAATACATTTGTCATGTTTTAAAATTAAAACATGTGAGCTTTATTTTTCTTTCTGAAAATTATTTTGTATTTCAGGGCACCTAGTGGTTCTATATTAATTTTAGGATTTTTTTCTACTTCTGAAGAAAAGAAGGCCTTTGAGATTTTGATAGTGATTACATTGAATCTTCAGATCCCTTTGGGTAGTATGGACACTTTAGAAATATTAATTTTTCAAATCCACAAGCACAGAATGCTTTTCCATTTAATTGAATCTTCTTCAATTTATTTCATCACTGTTTTAAGGTTCAGGGGAGATCTGTCACTTCCTCGGTTAAGATTATTCAGGCTCAGAAAACCAAAGACCACATGTTTTCTCTTATATGTGGCATATAGACCCAATACAAATACAGCAATATTATAAAAAAACAAGTTACACCAAAGGGAGGTCACATACAAGAAAAGGAGGGTAAAAGAAGGAAGTTAAGAAGGTGAATATGGTTTACATACTTCCTATACAAGAATGAATATAGAAATTTTAAACCTGTTGAGATCATAAGAAAGGGACTAAGGTAGAAAGGAGTAAAATAGATGGGATGAACCAATTCGCTTTATAATACATATATACAAGGAACTGTCACAATGAAACACCTCGTATAGTCATCTTAAACAATGAGGTCATTTTTTTTTTTGCAGAAACAGAGAATAGGAAGGCAAAATAGGCCTATCTGTGGGGTGACTACAGTGGGGAGGAGAGGATATAAGGAAAGAGAGTCAGAGGGCTAATATAGTGGAAATATTCTTTACACATGTGTAAACTGGAAAAATTAGACCTGTTGAAACTATTCCAGGAATAGGGGTAATGATGAAGGGAGTGAATTCAATTATTATAAATTATGAAAGACTTTGTAAATGTCACAGTGTATCCCCAGTAAAACAATAATAGAAATAAATTATAAAGAGATTATTCCTAAGTACTTTATGATATTATTATGAATGGAATTCTTTTCTTAATTTCCTTTTTTGTTTGTTCATTATTACTATGTAGAAATGCAACCTGATTTTTGTACTGAATTTGGATCCTAAATTTTGCAGAACTTATTAATTCTAATAGGCTTTTTGTGGAGTCTTTGGTCTGTCAGACATATAGGATCATGTTCTGTATGAAAACAGAGACAGTTTTACCTCTTTCTTATTTAGATGTTTTTATTTCTTTTTCTCGCCTGTTTTCTCTGTCTAAGACTTTCAGGATTATTTTAAGTAGAAATGATGAAAGTGGGCAACCTTGTCCTGTTCCTGACTTTGGGGAGAAAGTTTCAGGTTATTTTTTACTATTGAATGTAACATTAGTTGTGGGCTTTTCATATGAGGCTTTTATTAAGTTGAGGTATTATCCTTCACTGCTTAGTCTGTTGAGTGGTTTTTGTCATGAAAGAGTATTGTATTTTTGTCAAATGCTTTTTCTGCATCAGTAGAGATAATCATGTGATTTTTTAAACCTTCATTCTACTGGTGCAAAAGCGATATGTATCAGTGAAAACTTCAGTTCAAATTTTGAGCTTTTAATCTTCTCCCAGGCTAATGCTATACAATATAAGGA
The DNA here is from genome assembly GCF_047511655.1 of Castor canadensis. Lineage (NCBI taxonomy): Eukaryota > Metazoa > Chordata > Mammalia > Rodentia > Castoridae > Castor > Castor canadensis. The sequence goes on from NC_133398.1 coordinate 63,761,599, forward strand.
GCATTTGTATTACATTGGTTAATTTTCATATGCTGAAACTTTCTTGCATTCCAGGAATAAACACACTAGGTCATGTATAATTTTTTTAATGTGTTGTTGAGTTTGATTTTCTAGAATTTGATTGAGGAATTTCACATTGGTATTCATCAGAGATTTTGGTCTGTAGTTATCTTTTCTTGTATCTTTTCCTCATTTTGTTAACAGAGTAGTACTGGTCCAACAGATGAGTTTGAAAGTACTCCCTCCTCGTCACTTTTTGAGAAGAGTTTAAGGAAGATTACTGTTATTCCTTAAATGTTTGTGTTATTCTCCAGTAAAGTCATCTGTTATTGGCCTTAATCTGTATGGTTTTTTTTCCTTTTATTTTATCATTTTTATATTTACTTGCATGTTTTGTTTATTGATTCAATCTCCTTATTCATTATAGGTCTGATCAGAATTTTAAATTCTTCATGATTCCGTCTAAGTAGTTTTATCTAATTCTTCTAGGTTTTCTAAATTGTTGGAGTGTATTGTTCGTAATAATTTCTTAAGATTCTGTTATTTCTGTGGTATAAATTGTAATAGTTCTTCTTTTAGTTTTGAATTATTTATTTGAGTGCTTTTTTCATTTTTATTACATACATTCATTGTACAGAGGGGATTCATTGTGCCAATTCTGAATAACCTCACATTGTACATTGATTAATTGCCCCCACCATCTCCTCTCTGCAACCATCTCCCCACCTGACTTAAAGCAATTGCAAGAAGTTTCATCATTCTGTTTCATATATGTGGCATGAAGCCCAACAACCATATTCCCTCACCTCCATCCTCTCCAGTCACCCTCACTCATTCCATACTCTACCTATTTCACAGTCTTGTCTTTCATTTTTAATTTCAAAGTCAATATTCAAAGGGGTTTCTTGATGTATATCAGCTATGAATGTACTTTACTTCGGTCAGTTCAACCCCTCTGTTATTCTCCTTTATCCCTTCCCTCCCACCTCCAATTTTCAGCAGCTTTGTGTACATGTCCTCTGCCTGCAGAGAGGTAATACATTTCAATATTGTTGGTGCACTATCATTCTCTTTTCCTTTCCTTCCTCCCCAAGTGCCATACACTATTTCCAATATTACAAACATCTTCTACATATAAATGTATAAATGATCATGTTTGGTTTTGTGTATACATTTGCCTTTTGGGTCTGTCTTCCACATATGAGAGAAAACATGTGGCCTTTGTCTTTCTGAACATGACTTACTTCACTTAACATGATGCCCACCAATTCTATCCATTTACTCCCAACCATATAGTTTCATTGTTCCTTATGGCTGAATAAAACCATAAATAATACATGGTTATATACATATATATAGAATATATTATATATACATATACATATATGTACACCACATTTTCTTAATCTATTCATCAGTTGTAAGGCATCTGGGTTGTTTGCATAACTTGGCTATTGAAAACAGTGTTACAATAAACATCCGTGTGCAATTGCCTCTATTGTATCCCGACTTACATTGCTTCAGGTATATGCCCAGTAGTGGTATTACTGGATCATATGGCAGTTCTATTTTTAGTTTTTTAAGGAATCTCCAAACTGCTTTCCATAATGGCTGCACTAATTTACATTCCCACCAACAGTGTGTTAGGACTCCTGTTTCGCTGCATCTTTGCCAACATTCGTTGTTGTTTGTGTTCTTGATTATATTCATTCTAACTGGGCTGAGGTAAAATCTTACTACAGTTTTGATTTACATTTATTTTATAGTCAGGGAAGTTGAGAGTTTCTTCATGTATTTATTAGCCATTTGTACCTCTTCCTTTGAAAATTCCCTATTTAATTCATGTGCCCATTTACTTCATTGGGTTGTTGATTCATTGGGGATTGAGTTTCTTAAATTCCCTGTAGTTTCTGGGTATTAGTCTCTCAACAGGTAAATAGCTGGCAAAGATTTCTCCCATTCTCTGTGCAGTCTCATAAGTCTAGTGACTTTTTCTTATGCTGTGCAGAAGCTTTTTAGTTTGATACAGTCCTATTTGTTCATCCTTTCTCTTATTTCCTGAGCCACTGGAATTCTACTTATATGTTCTGGTGTATTTCCTACTACTTCCTATAGTTGTTTCAAAGCTTCAGGTCCTATATGAAGGTCATTAATCCACTCTGAGTTGATTCTTGTATAGGGTGAGACTGAAACTGGATCTAGTTTCAGTTTTCTGGATGCAGATATCCAGTTTTCTCAGCAATATTTTCTCTATTGTGTGTTTTAGGCATCTTTCTCAAACATCAGGTGGGCTCAACCATGTGGATTCTTATCTGGGTCTTCTATTCTGCTTTGAATTTTTTTTTATGGTACTGAGATTTGAATTCAGGGCCTTGAACTTGCTAGGCAGGCACACTACCATTTGAGCCACTCTGCCAGCTGGATCTTCTATTGTTCTGTTGATCTTCATGTCTGTTTTTGTGCCAGTACCATTCTGTTTTTATTGTTATGGCTCTGTAGTATAGTTTGAAGTCAAGAATTATGATACCTCCAGCATCACTCTTTTTGCTCAATATTGCCTTGGCTATTTGGAGTGTGTTGTGTTTCCAAACGAACTTTAGGGTAAATTTTTCAATCTCTGTGATGAATGTCATTAGAATTTTGATGAGTATTGCATTGAACATGTAGATTGCTTTGGTAATATAAACATTTTCACAATAATGATTTTGCCAATCCATGAGCATTGGAGGTCTTTCCATCTTCTGTAGTCTTCTCGAATTTCTTTCTTCAATGCTTTATACTTTTCATTGTAGGGGTCTTTCACTTCCTTTGTTAAGTGTATTTAATTTTTGGGAGGCTATTAGAAATGGAATTGTTTATACCACTCTTGGGGATATACCCAAAAGACTGTGACACAGGTTACTCCAGAGGCACCTGCACACCCATGTTTACTGTGGCACTATTCACGATAGCCAAGTTATGGAAACAGCCAAGATGCCCCACCACTGACGAATGGATTAAGAAAATGTGGTATCACTGACACCAACCTGGGCCCAGGGGGTTTGATCAGTATTTGTTTTGAAATGTTAATATGTTAAATACCAAACTAATATTTCAATATTGTGTATATGTGATTTCTATATCCTTGTTTTTTCAGATAGCCAACTTATAATTTAATATAAAATTAACTAACTGATTCATTCATAAGATTTCAATAAAGAAAGCTTCCCATTTTAAAAAGCAAAAACTTTGTAGATTAAAAATAAGTCAGATTTTCAAATTTAAAATTGTCTACGTACTAGAAAATAGAATTGTGTTAATATATAAGAAATTGGGGGATAATAAGAATGAAGGACTTTTTTATCATATTCATTTTATAAATTTGCCACCTGAGAAAAATGGATTTTACACATTATTTGTATTTTTCTTTGTATATGAAATTTTTTGTACTTTGTAAAATATGGAGCCCATTGTACTTGCAGCTATTTGAGATTGTACACAATGCTTCTTTTGTAACTGGATTCTTTTAACTTTCATGAAGGCATTACCTGCCTTACATTCACTAACCACCTTGAATTAAATTTATTTGTTAAGAAAAAAAAAAAAAGAAAATGTGGTATCTATACACAATGGAATTTTATGCAGCCATGAAGAAGAATGAAATGTTATCATTCACAAGTAAATGGATGGAACTGGAGAACATCATTTTGAGTGAGGTTAGCCTGGCCCAAAGGACCAAAAATCATATGTTCTCCCTCCTATGTGGACATTAGATCAAGGGCAAACACAACAAGGGGATTGGACTTTGATCACATGATAAAGCAAGAGCACACTTGGGAAGTATAAGGATAGGTTAAGACACACAAAAAACTAGATAGCAATTTTTGCCCCCAATGCAGAGAAACTAATGCAGATACTTTAAAGTGACAGAGGCCAATAGGAGAAGGGAACCAGGAACTAGAGAAAAGGTTAGTTTGAGAAGAATTAATTTAGAAGATAACACACATGCACAGGAAATTAATGTGAGTCAACTCCCTCCCTGTATAGCTATCCTTATCTCAACTAGCAAAAACCCTTGTTCCTTATATTCTCTCTTCAACAAAATTAGAGATAAGGGCAAAATAGTTTTTGCCTGGTAGAGAGGGGGTAGGGAGGGAGAGAGAGGGGGCAAGGGATAAGGGGGAAGGGGGGAGTAATGACCCAAGCATTGTATGCACATATAAATAAAAGAAAAAAAATAAATGGAATTGCTTCCATATTCTTTCTCAGTCTGTTCATTGCTGGTTTTTAGACAGGCTACTGGGTTTTTCAAATTGATTTCATGTCCTGTTATTTTGCTGAAGGCCTTTATGATGTCTAGGGGTTTTTTGGAGGAGTTTTCTAGATCTTTTATGTATAACACCATGTTGTCTGCAAATAGGGATAGTTTGAGTCTTCTTTTCCTATTTGAATTCCTTTTATTTCTTCTTTCTTTCTTATTGCTCTGGCTAGGAATTCCAGGACTATGTTGAATAAGAGTGGAGAGAGTGGACACCCTTGCTTCATTCCTGACATTAGAAAAAATGGTTTTAGTTTTTCCTGTTAGTATGATGCTGGCTATAGCCTTTATTATGTTGAGGTACATCCTTTCTATTCCTAGTTTCATCAGAGCCTTTATCATGAAAAGATGTTGAATTTTGTTGAAGGATTTTTCTATATCTATTTTTATCTTTGCTTCTGTTAATATGCTGTATTACATTATTTACATATGTTGGACCATTCTTGTATCTCTGGTATGAAACTGACTTGATCCTGGTGTATGACCTTTTTGATAGGTTATTGAATTTGGTTTACCAATATTTTATTGAGGATTTTTTAGTTTGTGTTCATTAAAGAGATTAGTCTATAATTCTCTTTTTGTTGTGTCCTTGTCCAGTTTTGTGATAAGTATAATACTAACTTCATAAAATGATTTTGGCAGTGTTCCTTCCCTTTCTATTTCATGGAAAATTTGAGGAGTGTTGATATTAGTTCTTTAAAGATCTGGTAGAATTCAACAGTGAATCATCAGGTCCTGGATTTTTTTTTTTTGGCTATTTGAGTGTCCTCTGTGACACATTAACCTTTTATTTTTTTTTTTTGGTGGGGGTCTTGATGTCTGGGTTTGAACTCAAGGCTTAGCACTATGAAGCCAATTAGTCACTGACTACTAGGACTAGCAAAACTTATAGTAGTATGTTTTTTATCATTCTTCTCCTACCCCAGAGTATAATATTTTATTTTATTGGCCAAATGAAGCCCATCTCCCAGACTTGTTACCTATAATAAATGTATCCCATGAGATTCAGTAGGATAGCAGGTGGGTGAATGGGTGTGATTCAGTCAGAAAGAAGTTTAATCTCCCTGCATTGTCAAAAAATTTCCCTCTTGTAATTAAGAAAGTGCATCCTAAAGCTGTATAATTTAAAATATACTTCATGTGCTAATGAAAAGGACTGAGAACAGAAATAAATCTTTGCTATAAATAATCAATGCTATCAAAATGTCATGGCATGAATTCTCTAATAGGAGAAAAGACAGATAGTTTTCTAGAGTTTTATGAGGAGACTGTCAGTGCCTTTTTATTCATTTTACTTATTTATTGGTTTAAATATGTCTCCAACTACTTCCATAAGACTCCATCCACATTCAAAGTAAAGTTCTGTCTTTGTACTCTGTAATATGGAGAATAAAATTAGCTAAAGAGCTATGGAAAATATAATTATTTTTACTGGGCAATTGAGGGGTCTATACTTCTCCCAAAATTCTTTTGAAGTGATCATCACAATTGATTACATGGCCATCTCACCATTGGACTTGCCACTCCTTGAAAACACCTTTTATCTTATTTGTCTTTGTATTTATTTTACCCAACACAGTGGCTAGCATACAGTAGAAGTTCAATAAATGTGTATTGACTCTGAATTAATACATCACTACATTAATTTCAATTGATACTTAATTTTCAAGTTTCCTGAACCCTGAGATTGAAAATAGAATGGAAAATAAAACACATTAGGAGAAAATGAATGATGTGTTTGATGAAAGGTAAATGACTTGGTAAAATATATGGTACAAACACATTAAATCTGAAGAAAGTCAAGCCATAATAGGACAGAATTATTTGAATTAGTTAGTGAGTGCATGAACAAATACAGTTAACAATAGAGTGAGATCAATTCATTTAAATCCTTCTAAACAACCTGAACTTGAGAGCCTACAGTGACATGGTAAGCTTGGTCCTAGGATTACAAAGATGAATAAAAGTCCAGGCCTTATAATACTTTCAGTGTTGGTTCAACCTTTGACTACACATTAGAATCATCTAGGTAGATTTTTAAATACTAAAACCCAGACACTGTCCTCCCCAGAGAAATTAAAGCAGAACCTATGGGATTGTGATTTACTTGGGATCAGTAGCTTTTAAAACTCCCCAGGTGACTCTAATTACAGTCAAGTTTGAGAATCACTGGCACCTAGTATAGGAAAGTAATGAAACCAAGTTCATTTTCAATGTCTTTCCATCACCTAGACTAAAGGAATGAATGGGAATGAGCATGTAGTCAGCATCCACTGTATCCTAAACAAGGTGCTATGTGTTTTACATTTGTCTCATTTCATAAATATGTAGTAAAAGGTAGAGCAAATTCAAATAGAACTCAGGAGACCTGGTTAATATCTACATTCTGTCACTAACTACATCATTGGGGCAAGTCACTTAACCTGTCCATATCATCAGAATGAAAGCAATAGGGTTAACATCCTATGTAATTCTTGAAAAGATATTCAAGACACAAATAGTATCACATTAGTTATAGCAAAAAAAAAAAAAAGACTTGACAAATGCCACAGGTAGAGAGCTAGCCAACAGTTCAGCTAGTACCTTTTAGAGGTATTAGAAACTGGCTGAGGTTACCATGGTTAACAGACAACCCTTGACTTTGCAGATCTGTACATCTGTGGGACAGTGGTTTGTCTCCAAGGAACATAATAATCCAACTTTCAGGCTGGAAGCATGGCTCAAGTGGTAGAATGCCTGCCTAACAAGCACAAGGCCCTGAGTTTAAACCCTAGTACTGCCAATAATGATAATGATGATAATCCAACTTTCAAAAGTTTGGTGTAGGCTAGGGACTTAGCTCAGTGGTGGAGCTCTTGCCTAGTATGCATGAGGCCTTGAATTTAATCCTCAGCACTGCAAAAACAAAATAAAAATAGTTTTGTGTATAAGCCATATAGCCAAAGTACTAATGCATAAGAAAGAAATAATTCTATTACCTTTGTTCAGTCCAGAGTCAGTTGGTATATGAATTAGGTCTAGAGAGAAAAAAGATTATGCTAAGGAATTTTTGGCCAGATCCTTGTGGTGTCATATATATCTTTTGCCTTTCAAGGGCTAAGTACTTTTTCCAGAACAGAGTATATAAACACTATATTTTTTCTTTCAGATTTCTTTTCTACATTCCATTAATACCACACCTTTCTATTAATATGATCTCTCAACAATATAATTGCTATTTCAGCTTGTTAGTCAGGTTTGGCTGTTTTACTATAAAGGATTTAGTACTTGATTGTGTTACACCTTCAATCATATAATTTGCTATGTATCAGGTTACAGCCCTCAGCTGTATTCATAGACTCGTGTGTTCATTCCACAGCAAGTTCTTGAAGGAAACAAAAATAGAGCTAAGAAGATGGAAAACACTTCTTTCCCAGACTCTGCCTCCATTGGCTATACAATCTTTGGCAAAACATTTAACTTTTCTATGGAGAGGACTCATTTTGTGAGAGAAGGAGAAAAACATACTATTATGTATCTTCCTTATGTGAAAGTTTAAAATTAATACAATGATTTACCTACCATAATACAGGTGGATATTAAGCAGTTAACTAATATGCTTTTCCTAACTCTTTTACCTGACCACCTTGATTGGATTTGATATCCTCAACCTATCTCCATTACTGATTTATTGCAACAAAGCTCTGATCTTATTTTCCTTCATTGCACTTCTAGAGAATAGTTGTCTCTTGACATTTGGGGGGCATTTCACTGTTTACCTTAGTTTCTAATGACACTTCTATGTAGAGCTTTATCCTTTGCCATCATTTCTAACAGTCTCCTATAAACTTGATAGTGTCTCTAGGAAAGGAATAGAATATATTGTTATCCCACCTTACAGATGACAGATGATTGGCATGGCAGGGAGGTGACAGACTAAACCCATATTTTTATTCTAAGTGTTGTTCTGGTATGTACTGTGTTCTTTGACCCTATCTTATTTCACCTGTCCTCTTTTTTTTTTCCATTTTTCTTTTATTATTCATATGTGCATACAAGGATTGGTTCATTTCTCCCCACTGCCCCCACCCCCTCCCTTACCACCCACTCCACCCCCTCCCTCTCCGCCCCCCTCAATACCCAGCAGAAACTATTTTGCCCTTATTTCTAATTTTGTTGTAGAGAGAGTATAAGCAATAAGAGAAAGGAACAAAGGTTTTTGCTGGTTGAGATAAGGATAGCTATACAGGGCATTGACTCACATTGATTTCCTGTGCGTGGGTGTTACCTTCTAGGTTAATTCTTTTTGATCTAACCTTTTCTCTAGTACCTGTTCCCCTTTTCCTATTGGCCTCAGTTGCTTTAAGGTATCTGCTTTAGTTTCTCTGCGTTAAGGGCAACAAATGCTAGCTAGTTTTTTAGGTGTCTTACCTATCCTCATCCCTCCCTTGTGTGCTCTCGCTTTTATCATGTGCTCATAGTCCAATCCCCTTGTTGTGTTTGCCCTTGATCTAATGTCCACATATGAGGGAAAACATACGATTTTTGGTTTTTTGAGCCAGGCTAACCTCACTCAGAATGATGTTCTCCAATTCCATCCATTTACCAGCGAATGATAACATTTCGTTCTTCTTCATGGCTGCATAAAATTCCATTGTGTATAGATACCACATTTTCTTAATCCATTCGTCAGTGGTGGGACATCTTGGCTGTTTCCATAATTTGGCTATTGTGAATAGTGCCGCAATAAACATTCACCTGTCCTCTTGAGGTGATAGCAATCATTCAATCCCTGAGGATCTACTCTTCCCCTCTAAAAAGGAAGCTAGTAAGTTGTTTCTGAATGACACTTAGTCTTGGTCAGATCTTTTTGGGCAGAGAATGGAGAATAAGGCACACAAATAAAGACTAAAAATATATTGAATGTCAACTAAATTAATTACAGAGTCTGTAAATTGGACTCATAAGAGAAAAGTTTAAGTGGCAAGAGGCTTTTAATCTAGAAAAACAAGAATATCACACAGTGACCTCATTAACTTTTTCTCTACATGGAGGGTTAAGACAAGGGACATTGACCAATGTTAGAGGATATGCAACCATAGGGATTTTGATCAGTTTCCTAACTACAACAATAATTACACATGGAAACAAAACTCAACAGACAAGCTTTTTATGTAGCACTATTCCTGATGATAAACAACAGCAGAATTCCTGTTATGGAAAGTAGTAGAACACCAGTGGTTAGAAGCTATAGCAAGTCCCCACTTTGGGGGCATATCAACATTTTAGAGTATCAGAACAATAGCTTTTAAAGCATATTAATATTATAATACTATGTAGTTATAAAAGTCAAATGACTATATTATCTTCATAATGCAGACTAAAAAGGCAAGTGTATTTAAATGTATATATTCATAAGCCAAAGATTCTTAAGAGAGTGAGGATAAGAGTCATCAGAATGCTTTGTGTTCATAAAATGAGGGTGGAAGTGGATGGGTTGCTTAAAAAATTATGACTGGGCAAGAAGCAGCTTGAAGGCAAAAGACCAGACTAGAGTCCAGAGCTCTTCTGTATCTGGGGTCTTACTATCAGCTTGCATTAACACTTGCCTTCTATCATTCAGTTACCAACATTTAAAGTGTGCCTAAAGTACACTAGACTTAAAGTTAAGCACTTGGAGGAAGACAAAGTACAATTTCTGACCTAAACACGTCAATAAACAAGAAACAGAGTCCAAGGTTAGAAGCAAATAATGTATTATATGTAACAATAGGGGATGGAAAACACCAAGTGCAATATGTCACAGAGGTACAATGTGCAAAAAATAAGGTGGTCTCAGGATTGAGATTTACTGAGTTAAAGTGTAGGTTAACTTTCCTTGAGCACAGAAATAAAAACACATGGGTTTGGAAGGCAATAAAAACAATAACAAGAAAAATCTATCAAAGTACAAAACTCAACTGCTTGCCTACTTACCCATGATATAGTATCACTAACCTCAAACAAATTTATAGTCAGAGTTTTTATTTTTAAAAAATCTATGCATTAATCCTTAAGTGGAGCTATTATGTGTTTATTGGGCTTGAAACCATGGAAATAGTTCCTTAAATTTAGGTTGCAGAAAGTAAATTTTGGTCGCCTGAAACTGCTTTGGATAGGCATTTAACTTTTTTTCCCAAAATGACTCTGTTTTTCCTCTGTGAGGAATAGATGTGTGGGAATCTTCAAATTTTAAATTTACTCTGTATTAGAGTTATTCATGTGCAAAAATAATCTTAAATTTTTTTTACAACATAAAGTTGAACTTTTTTTTTCTTATTCTTCTTCAGATGCCCAAGTGTCAGAAACAGATGAACAGATGTTTCTCTCAACATTCAAGAACCAGAAACACTCACCTTTGGAATGAACTCAAGTATGAAATTTTAAATCCCAAAGGATAAATTTTCAACAACTTCTAAGCAAGTGAAATAAGTTAGGGAGGCAGTAACTCTGACATCTTAGGTGTAGGATGCCTCTTGACAAAGAGCTGAAGAGCAAGGACAAGTCACTGTATGGATTTAGCATATGTAGTATGTATGTAGTAAGAAGACTTAGTCTCTACCCTCAGTGACTTGGGTTTTAATAATTAACCTAGGAAACATTATCAATCATGGAATATAAATTCAGTTGTGGATTACTCTTTTGATTATATATGCTTTTGAAAAGTTGGATGCAAATCAAGGAGACAGAGTCAAGGTACTAATATGTGTGTTGCACTTGAATTGAAAGAAGCTTATAGTACTACATGTGTTCTATGTGCAAAGTTTAAGGTACCACCTGTGGGTTGCAAAAAATTTAAAGAAGTTAGTGATGATTAATTTGCTATGTCAACTTGACATTTAGGCCATGGGATACCCAAATATTTGTTCAAACATTATTCTGGGTGTTTCTGCAAGTGTGTTTTGGATGATATTAACATTTCAATTAGTAAATAAAAGCAGATTGCTCTTTATAATGTGAATGGAATTCATCCAATCAGTTTAAGGTCTCAATTTAAAAAAAAAGATCACTGATCCTTGACCATATAAGAAAGAACTCTCTAGCATACTGCCTTCAGACTTTATCTCCAGCATCAGATCTTCCACCCTGATGACCTTCAACTGGAGTATTGGCAACTCACCCTGCAAATTAGACTTGCAAACCTCCATAATCACATGAGCCAATTCATATATATTTAATTAATGTTAATATCATATGTTGGTATTATTTATACTTAATCTTATATTTATATAGACAGAGGATATAATTTCTATTGGTCTGTTTCTCTGGAGAATGCTACTAATGCAGATATGAAGATAATGTTGAAGATGAGTTAAAGGATACCTTTTTCATCACTTCTTTTCGTTCTTCTGACACTTCCCCTATGCCTACTTGCAAGACATTTAAGGCTTGCCTTTCTGTACCATCTAGCCTGAGATCCCCACAATTAGTCATTCCTTGGGACTTGACAGCAAAGTCAGGGCATACAGTTACAAGCCCAATATACACATAGCAAAAGAATTTAACGAGTTAGGAAAATGGGTTGCTAGTGCTTGCTCTGCTATGATTAAAATTGAAATAACCTTGGGAAACCTCTAATTAAATAATCCTAGTTTTATTTTTCATTAGTAAAACATGTTATTTGAATAAATGAAGTATAATTTCTCTTCTGATTTTTAATTTCTATGTCAGTATGTACAGATATAGATTGCTGACTATATTGCTGACAGTAGATTGATGGTCTACTTCACATTGAACCATTTCTCATTGACCTGACCAGCAGATAGTAGATTTTCTATTTCCTTATCTTGATGGAAGTGAGCCTTGGTTAGGATGTGGGGGATTTTATAATGCCATGTCTTTATTTCTGATTTATTTCAGTTAACAGAGTCACCATAAGCTTTAAGGTCTGTCTTCTCAGCTTTGAATTAATGGTAAATAACTACTTAAAAGTTGGCTGCTTTCCAGCTCAGATAATTTATTCAGAATACCAGCAAACCTTACAATCATCTCCACCCCAACAATCCCTCCTAATACTCTGCCACCTTTGCATTTTACATTCTTTAGGGAAAAGAGACGGATTTTCCTCGTGACCGTGAAGGATAATTTGGAATGAGACATTGTACTGGCTCTTAGGATTTGCCATGAAAAAGCTTCCCAGGATAGGAGAGATTTGAGTTGTCATTTAAAGGAAAGAGATCTTATAACTTAGTAGAAAAAATATTCAGAGCATTTGACAAAAATAAGAGGAAAAAAACATAGCAAGAAATGAACAGAATCAAGTAGGAAAAAAGCAATAAACAAATAAATAGTAAAAACAAAGGTAATGAAGAAAGGTAGATCAGCACTGGTAAGTAAGTAGAATATGAGCCACACACCTCTTCACCTATTCTGTCCATCTTTCCCAATGGGAGGTCTTTCTAATTGATTGAGATGGTATTTCTATTGACTCCAAATACTTCCTCTCAACCCAGAGCCCAAAGCACTGACTACCAATCTATTGGAGATAACATATTCAGGGAAACCTATTTGTCATCTTAGATATAATGGAAGGTGGCCATAATATTAATTAAATATCTATCACCATTAATTAGGCCGTGAGATAGATGATGTGAATAATCAAAAAAGGATAAGGAATCTCTTTGTCTTATCTCTAAAATGCTTGAAATTTAAAAAGTAACAACTAATGAAGAATTAGTGTCGTACTAAGCAGAATATGAAAATGCTTCATAAGAGCAAATGTTCAAGGAGCCACAGATTTCATCTGTGTGTGTGTGAGAGAGAGAAAGAGAGAGAGAGAGAGAGAGACTCTTGAGAGGCTTCAAGAAGGAGCTAGCATCTGTGGTAGGTTTTGGAAATCAGGGAGAACATCAAAGATGGAGGTGGACCAAGATGGCATGAAAAAGCTATAACTAGTCTGGAAGGGAAGGGAGCTGAAGAGTACCATCAGCACCTCCCAAGTGACCCTGAGGAATCTCTGTAGACCCTGAGGATCTACACCTACAGAGTGTTAATGCTACAGAGAACAGGACATTCATGTGAGGGGAGCCAGCAAAGGGAAGCCCAGAGCAGGCCACATTCAAGGCACATATGATCAAGATATTGGATGATATACACATAAGACCAGGAGAATCTGACTTCCATACAACTATGTGCATGCAATTAGAATTTTGGTGCTTTGACACAGTGAACTACAGAATTTCACTGGATGATAGGGAAACTAGAAGTAGAGAAAAGATGAGGAGGGTCTCCTTTCATTTAAAGTAGAATGTCTTAGTCAGCTCTGTCTGTAAACGGAAAAAAATTCCTCTATTCACAACACTTTTGACACAAAATGTGTGGTTTTTCCATGCCAAGCAGATCTCTGATTCCCTGCAGACACCATCTGGGTGTCCTACAATTTAATTCAGTTCTGACACTAACCACCCAGCGTTAGCACAGACCCTTCATTTAAGGACTCGGTCCCATGAGACTGCTTCCCACTTCAGATGCTGCTTGAAAGCAGTGAGTCCCCAAGTTACCCAAACTTCTGTCTAACTTGGCTGCAGATTTTGGGCTGCCATGGCCCCCTCCTTAGGTTCAGGAATTTCACATCTTGGCTCACAGCCCTCAGGGAAACACACTTAGCATTACCAGTTTATTATAAAGGATATTTCAAAGGATACAGATAAACAATCAGGACCCTAGAAGAGTCCTGAGTACAGCAGCCTATGTTCATGTGAAGTTGGGGAGCACCACCTTCCCAGCACTTCTCTGAGTTCACCAACCTGAAAACCCTGGAGTTTAGGGGTTTTACAGAGGCTTTATCGTTGAAGAATTATTGATCGAATCATTGACCATTTGTAATTAACCCAATATCCTGTCCTTTCTCTCCAGAGACCAAGGTTGAAGGTGACAGTGCCAACATTGTAATCACAAGTTTGATGTCTTTGGCAACCACCCTATCCTGAAACTATCTAGGGGATGCCACAAATCACCTCATTAGCATAAATTCAGGGGTGTTTAAAAGGGATTTAATGTAAAACAAAAGATACTCTTCTTACCCCTATCACTCAGGAAATTCAAAGTTTTAGAAATGCTGTCTTGAATCTGGGTCAGTATTCCTGTTGCTAGAGTTTTAGGAAGTCTGTGTCACACACCAGTGTCAGAGACCAAAAATGTATTTCTAAGTATGTCATAACCTGCTCTAGCAAAATGCTATACACAGGGTGGCTTCAATAGTTCTGGAGTCAGGGAAGACCAAGTTTGAGCTGCCAACATCATAGGGTTCTGGATGAGGTGCCTCCAACCTGGCTTGCAGATGCTTTCTTTCTCATTGTGTGCACATGGTAGAGAGAGGAATCTTTGGTATCTCTTCCTTTTCTTGTAGGGGCCCTAATGTCATCATCTTAATACAATGTCCTCCCAGGGACCCTGTCTTCGAATTCTATAACATTGGAGGTGGCTTCAACATATGAACTCTGAGGGTTCAACACACAAATATTTACTCTATAACATGGAAGAAGAGATTCTATGTGTAAATGTCCACTCCTTGTAAGAACAAAGAAAAGCTGAGGCTGACAAAAGCAGCCTTGTATATTCAGGGGTAGGCCACCAGTCAGGTAAGACTCTCCTTCAACCTATGTGAGTCACCAAGATACCAAATGAAAACTTCATGCTGCCATTTATATTAATGGTAATAATTATATTATACAAAAAAAGTACTTGACAGAGGAACAGCAAGATATGTAGCTTGAGGAAGCATTGCCGAGTTCTGAGATGCCCCAGTTGCATAACCCTTCTACTCATACCCCCAACCCTAATATCCTATTGAGTACTGCTGCATGTCTAGAACACAAATCCTGGTTGTTTTTTTTAATTTGGAATGGTGTGATGTTCTGTCTTCCTATCCTCCCTGGATTATCAAACTTCTGACCTGAAGAATAATATTCTTCCAATGTAAGTTTCAGATTTTACCAGTATCTATAACCTCAGCATTAAGATTACTGCCTAGAGCACATGAAATCCTCCATATCTTTCTAGGCAGGAATTCAGCTAAAAGAATCACCTTGAAAGAAAAGTGTCTCCTTGATTATTCAACCATTTATTTCCTGAATGCTTAATATGGAGTCAGGCTCCTTCCTAGGTACTAAATAGCACTAAGATGAATGAAAAATGAATCCAGAAGCTCATAAGGTAGTGGTTTGGAGTTACATCATGGCAAATGAATTGCTGTTTGGATTACAGCCAGCTTTATTAAAAAATGCAAGCATAAGCTGTCTAGTTCATCTATCATTAAAATTCAGCCAATGTGTATGAGGTAGCCCATGACAAGAAGCTAACACCAATGAAGAAAACATGGTGCCTTTACCAGAGAGGTTCACTATCACAATCACAGACAAGTACAATGTACAATATGAGAGGTACTAATAATCTTTATAAAGATCAGTAAGCATACTTACTATAATAAGGACCCACCTATAGTAAAAGTCATAGAGTTGGTTTGGATGAAACTGATTTATAAGTAAAAAGTACATAATTTTCAAGAAAATATTCTTTTTTAAGCAAGCACAACTTCAAGAAGAAAAAGAAAATAGTGGTGCTACCTCTAATTGAAATGTACAGGAATGTGGGGGAGTGAGATGCTTAGAGTTCTCCCACTCAGTTTTCCCCTTAGTCATTGTGTTTCTCCAGAATCTCTATGCTGATTTGGGGCCTCACATTGTAAAAATCTCTGTGCTCCTAAAACCAACAGTAGAAGTGCTTCTTTTCCAAGTCCTGTGACTGACTTGCTAGAAAACAGCCCAACCATTGTTTGACCAACCTGTGCCTTAGTTCCTCAACAGGAAAAGGAGGCTACAAATAGGCCCATGTTTACTAACTCCCAGCAATCCTGGAAGAATAAATTAGACACCACCTGCTAACCTTTGAGCTTCCAAGAACAAAAGCAGGGGGAGGGACTGGGAGCTACCTAAGGCCTTATTAACAGTAAGACTTGGACAATCCAAAAGTGAAGGCATTCTGAGCAAAACACACTGCCCCAATTACCACAGGCAATAGTTCATGCCTGCAATAGAAGTTTACATTCTGAAATGTTTAAACATTTTGGTTCAAGGCAGAGCATTTTTTTCAGATAAAAAAAGATGATTTAGAAGTTGAGAATATAGTGATTTATTTGAGGATAGAAAGAAAGAGATGGGATTAAAAAATGTCTTTTAAAAGATCAACTCTTCCCTAGGGGATGTACACTCAGTCCCTTCCCAAGCCAAGGAAGGCAATTTAATTGTTCCTAACTCCATTGACTTGACAAGACAAACCAGTCTTGCCAAGGACAACCCTTTATGGGCATGAGTTGTTTAGCGTCACAGGGAGTAGTCTCTGCAGTGCGACTCCTCTTCTCAGACCTTTCTCTTTTGACTTTGGTGACATGCAGTTCCACATAATGAGACTCTACTAGCTCCCTTTGCCTCACACATTTTGTGTTCAGCAACTTCTTCCTCACTCCTGGCTTGGAATATATGGTAGTATTTTTTGCAGTATAACATTTAAAATCACTACAAAAAAATCCAGAAAGAAAAGGACACAGTTTTTGTTTCACACTAAGAGATATTTTCTTGGAAACCTTAATTTTAGCTTTTAATTCTTAAAAAAAATCTGGAAGTATACAGAAATTATCAAGAAAAAGACATCTCTTCAAACCAAGGTCATTAAGCATATATTCAAAGTTCTTAACTCTCCATTTCAACGCTCTACCAGCTGCATTATTCTACCTCAGAGGTCCAAACTGGCTTAATCTGGCATTCCACTTGCCTTGTCAATAAAGCTTTATTACAACGCAGCTATTTTCATTTGTTTATGTGTTATCTATTGCTGCTTTCACACTATAATCTGAGTAGTAACAACAGAAACCACAGGGTCTACAAATCCTAAAATACTATCCATCTAGCAGTTTGTCAATCCCCTTATCTAAGTGCCTCTGGACATCTCTATTAAACTGAGCATATCTAAAATTTAAGTCACTACCTTTCTCAAAACTATGTCTCCCCAGAGCTTACTAAATGTGGTTACCATCAATCCAATTGCCCTCATCCAAATATTGGTCCAGTCTTCCTTTCTTCTGTTCCCTCATTCTCAACACAATAAACCACTAAGTCCAACCTATGCCATTCCCTTCTCTGAAACTAGAATAATCTTTCCCAAATATACATATGGTTACGTCAGAGAGAGAGAGAGAGAGAGAGATGATCTTAATTTTAATTCTTATTGGCTATGAAGACATTTTGGTCTTCTCAACTTGTCTTATTAAAAGCCAGGGATCCCTTGGCTCTTGTCCATCAGAGTCTTCATGTCTGCTTCCCCCAGCCTCCCTGGTTGTTGTCAGTTACTTGAAAAACTCATTCAGGCTGTCTCTCACCACTTAGATTTCCAATATGCTATTTCCTTACCAATCTTCCCTTTGCAGGACACTTTTTGTATATACTTCAAGGTCCAGCATAAAAAGCTTCTCCTCTCAAATCTGGAATATACCTTTGATTGTCCATTCATGACTATATTTCTTCTGCTACAGTGTTCATCACCTCTTACCCTTAACACTGTTCATTGTCTTTTCAGCTATACTATAAGTTCCTTGAAGGTAAATATCTTGTCTCATTTATCATCAGAGTACTTGGAAAATAGAAAGACTGGGTACTTATTTATTAAATACATGAATGGATCCATCTGACTGTAGGACAGAAAAGCTTGCGAGTAGAAAGGGAACATGGAGAAACTGCTATGGAGTCAATGCAGAGAACTCTGACTCCCTTCCTGGAGAGTAGACTGTACGCAGGGAGGCTGTTGTGAACATGTGTATTCTCTAGCAAAGAAGGGAATTATGAGCATATGCTCCTGGATGTGAAAAACAGGAAGATGTAAAAGATAAGAATGGAAAGACAATGGTACTGTCTCATCAGGGCTTTGAGCAATGTTACCCGTGATAGGCGGCACTATCACACTAAGACCAGATCTCATTCTACTCACCCAAAGAGTAGTATGTAGACATTTCTTGTAATTAGACTTTTCAACATAACCTTTCTTCTAGTTAATCACATTGAGTTAAAAACAAAACTATGTATCCAATTAAACCTACAGTTGGGAGGGGCATCTGCTAGCTGCACATCTGGGCTTCTTGATGTTTCTGAATATTCATGGCTTCTTATAGGATTATACTGCCAGAAGCATGTATGGGAATTAAAGCAGTTGAGCAATGTATATGGGGAGAATTATCTCTGACTTTTTAAAGTAAGTACCCTGAGAGCACTTTGGTTTTCATTTTCAGCTAGTCTTTTGGTCTGAGATAGACTGAATAAATAGAGAAACTAGGAGAAAACAAAACTGGACAAGAAAGGCATGGCTCAAGTACAATCTACAGTACCATCTAAAATAATGCAGAAGAATGTGTAAGCATGCTATTTAAATTTATGGATTTCATTGCTAAGACTAAAAAGACCAACAGTTCCATGTAACTGCCTTGCTTCAGAAAGAAGCTACAGAAGCCAATGATAGAAAAAATGCAAAATTCTCCCTCTGGTTCTCAACTCCTGATATGGTATGAACATAATTAAGACAAAAGCATTTGAATTAGAGAAAATTTATATCTCTGAGGAGTAAGTTTACAGGCAGGGTTGAGACAGAGTTGAGAATGATGAAAGATGATCTCAGCCTGTAGACCCTGTTCTTCACAAACAGAGAGAGATCCTGGGATCCAGAGTTTCCAAGAGCTGGTAGACCCAGTGCAGCTGTGCTGACACCCCACAGAAGAGCTACCTGGGAAGAGTAGGAATTCAAAACAGCAAATATATTTACACCTGAACATGATGGAAGATCCTCTGGATAATATCATCCTAGCAAAGATCATTGAGCTTCTGCAGATCACAGACTTTTTTCAGAGTAACTACTAATATTTGAAAGTGCTTGTCATAGTGGAGCATAGCTTCTCTGAGACTATTGGAATGGGCTGCCCAATGATGAGATGCAAGACATGAGATTCTACATGAAATAGGAATATCTTCAGGAGACTCTGATGAATATAAGAACATTCTTTCATGACCCAGATGCTGTGCCATAAAACACTCACTGGTGATCCCATGTCTAAGCCAAGTGATGCAGTACACTACAATCTCCTCCCTGGCTTTCAGACATGATCTATCTCCCCTTAGATTTTGAAATATTGTTCTCCTACCTTAGCATAAAACTGTGCAACCTGGAAAACATCTTTGATTTCCTAATGGTACTTGAAAATATTGTTAGTGACCTCACTCATTCTGAAATCCTATGGGACATGGGAGAGATCGGGACAAACTCTTAGAAAGTATGATATCTCCAGGTAAGTCTTCATAGACCCAGAACTTAGTCAAGTTGTAGGAAGGATATTTGCATTTGAACACAACAGACATCCAGTGGAAATGGTACCTCTGAGTATAAAGTAATCAGGAAACATTTTCCTTATTTAGTCAAGATAATATATTTCAAACTGGGTGAAATAACATACTAGTGGGTCATGAAACTAATTCACAGGCCACAACCTACATTTCGTTGTTATTATTTGTTTTGTTTTACATTTTTAATGATTTGTGTATATTAATAAGTGCTTACATTTAAATTATCTACTTTATTTTTACTTTTTAATAGAAACAAGCATTACTTTATAATTGTCTCAGTTACATGTCATGTGTATTTGTACATGTGTATGCCTAACCATTTATCTACTGAGCTGTAATACAGCATAAAATTATCACTGTGGCTCGTATTGTTATGAAGCACAGCATCTATGTGGTTGTGCTTCATTTACAGATTGGGGTCAGGCTACAAAAAAGCCTTGGGTCAATACACTCATGATCTGTAGCACGTTCCTGGTCAGTTGTGATGAAAGCCAATTATTCCCAAAACTACTCATTTTGCCATGATTGGAATGCTCAAAAAAAAAAATACTAGCTATAAGAAGATGCTCAGTTGTCTAAATATCAAGGAGTGGAGATAGGCAGAGTGGTAGAGCATGAACAGGGACACTCCAGCAATTTAGCCATCTTGTGTTTAGCCAATTTTCCAGGGGCTGAGAGAAATTCATAAGGACAATACTGACATATGCCTAGAAGAGATTGTGCAGAAAGTCCTTCAAGGTCCTCAAGAGTCGGAGACAAAAGCATTTCTTAGTATTTACCTGATCACAGTAGAACTGGTGGGAATATAATTTCTGGTTATTTTCATTTTATAGATTGCATCAAGGCAGAGAATAAACAGGTAATGGATTGTGTAAGGCACCTCCAGAACTTTAAAATACATGATCTATGAGAAAAAGAATAAACATATCATGGATAAGCCAATGAACTGTAGAAATGGAAGTGTCCATAAGTGAGTACTGGGAAGGCATGGGCCTGTTTCTGTCCTCATGCTGTGGGCTTGTTCCTGGTATGCATTACAGAAAATGCATGTTTGAGGATTTGAAATAAATAGAGGTTGCCTCTTGGAAGTTTTATCAAGATTCTTGACCAAAAATTTTACTATAATGCTTCAAAGAAATTTTGCATGCTACAAACAGGATTTTTCTCATGTATTAAGACTGTTCCATCTCTTTAGGATTCAGAGGCTCAGACGTGTCAAATGGGGAAAACTGAATGCCTAAGAAATGGTTCACATAGCAATTATAATTGGTAGGAAAACCAGAGTTTCAAGTTTTCCAGGCAGTGCAATGTCTATGTATAGGTAACATGAACACATTGGCAAGCTAGATAATTACAGGAAGGCTTTTGGATGAACTTGTTCTCAGAGCAGGAGGCTGAGGTGTAGGATTTGATAATTTAGTTTGCTCAGGTTTGGGTGACTTTGAGGAGGGCTCAAAAAGGGATTAACCAACCAGAAATACCAGATGGTGATGTCTAAGTACTAGCATATGTCCAGCTCTGTACATTCTCATCATTTGTTATCACTCATGCTCTGTCTTCCTCTCTCCCCACGCTCATTTCTTCACTAGTAGAATTATTTATAGAAAAAGGCTTCCAAATCCACAAATATTTTGTAGACAATGATAAGATTTTTCAACAAACATCTATCATTTCCCTTAAAGGACCCATTGGCATTGGTAGTTTGAAATAAGCATGAAGAGTCATACACATACCACATTATCATTGCATATTCATCTGCTTAGAAAAATCATATCTATTTTCCAGTCAAAACTATTTCTTGGCTTTGGTATTTAAATAATGACTTTGTAAAGATTTTTTAAATATTGTCCTTGGGGAATATGGGTATAGAATAAAGGATGATTACTATTTGCTATAAGTCTGTCTGTGCTATTTACTATTTTACAATACATATTTATTACTTTGATAAAATGAAATATAAACTTATTTTATCTTATTTCAACTAAATATAACTCTCATCTAACTAGATTATTCTCCTCAGTATCAAAGAGGCATATAAATATATACCAGCCAAATCATCTGCAAATTTTAATAAAAACCAATGTCCAGAGCATAGTGAGCATAGCACACAACTGACAATTGCTACATCTGTCATTAAATTATTGTATAATTTTTTGAAAGAATTTTACATTGATTACTCCGAGGAAATGCAAGTGGTTATTCCATATTACATTTTGATGATTCACATTCCTCATATACTCTTTGTGAAAATTAACTGCACTTAATCAGTTATTGACTTTTCTGCACTCATTTCAAGATTTTCCCATGACTCTCACAAGTTCGATGCACCAGATTCATCTGGCAGTGTTTTGCCTTGCCACCATGAGTGTGCCACCTAGTAGTCAAACCATGACCCATAGACATAAAGGTCAAAAGTGGGTTATCATGCAAAATCCTGACATCCAGGTCACCAGTCAGTGTCTAGGAAGCCAATGCTTGATTAAAATGAGGATTTCTTGTGCTATACAATGATATAAAATGTAAATTATAGACTGAGAATATTGGAAAGAAACTCAGAAAAAAATCAATATGCTGAAAGTAACCAGCCGACTGCCAAGAAAACCAATGACTAGTTACTTATTTTTAACAAAATTCTCTCTTGGAAAAAATCCAAATAATACAGGTCAGAATCATTAAAATTACTCAATCCATCATAAAGATCCTCAAAAATAAACACTTGATTGATTATGCTCCAAGGTAAAGCTCTGGGCAAACTCTACAGTATTGAAGCCTAGCGCTGGGAAAGCATAGCAATAATCACAGGACTAAAGTCCTTATAAATGGTTTCCCAGAACCATTTTTATTGATTTTTAGTCCTTACACAGCACCAATCCATTCTGAAGTGAATTTCCATTCATTCAACAACTATATTTTAAGTAACTTCCATGTGACAGGCATTCTTCCAGGGACTTAGATACAGCAGGAAACAAGGCAACTAAGATTTTCCCTCTCTTGAGCATTATATATCAGTGCAGGAAGACAGGAAGAACAATAAGTAGATCATAAATTTATAAAATAATTTTATATGGTGATAAATGTTACCAAAAAAAAACGAAACTGGATATAGTAAGATCAAGAATAATGGTGAGTGTGGATGGAATTCTTCCTTTGAGAAATCACTTGAAAGTTGAAAAGGAGCCACCAATGTGATGCAATAGAGAACAAAATTCCAGACAATAAGGGCAACAAACACCAATGTCTTAAAGTTAGATCGAATGTTATGTAATTGAAGAATTGTTAGAAGGCCATCATTGTGGCTTGAAGTTACCAAAAGGGGAAAGATGTGGACAGGAGCCAGATAGTTACTTTTTAGCATGGCTTTGAAAAAGGCAAGTAAAGAAAGAAGTCAAAGGGAAATTTGAGAAGCATGAAATAGCTTAATACACATTTTTGAAAACTTTGGCTATTATGTGAAGGTCAGATTGAAGGAGCCATGAATGGAGACCAACACTGGTAAGGAGCTTTATTGAAGTTGTACAAGTGAGAATTGTTTATGACTGGAAATGGGGATATAATAGAGGAGGTGTGAAAAGAGAGATTCTGGGTGTATTTTTAAGATAGAATCAATGTACCTTGCTGATGGATTGGATTTGCAATCAGAAAAAAAGGAAAGAAGCCAAGATTGACAAAAAAATATTTGAGCATTAAGAAGGACTTCAGGGAGACGAGTACATTTTGTAAGTGAGGAAAACGGATTGGGTATCAAGAGTTCTGTTTAGCCAAGCAAAATTTGAGGGACTTGGTTAGAAAATTCTTCAGGTAATTACTATAATCAAGGACTTCTAGCAGGGTAGAGTGGCTCATAACTGTAATCCCAGCTACCTTGTTGGAGATTAGGAAGATTATGGTATGAAGCCAGTTTATACAAAGAGTTAGTGAGATACCCATCTCAACAAAAAAGCTGGGTGTGGTGATGCATAACTATATCCCTGCTAGGCAGGAGGCAAATGTAGGAGGATTGAGGTCTGAGATTGGCCTGGGCAAAAACACAAGACTTTATCTGAAAAATAACTAAAGTGAAAAGGCCTGGGAGTGTGGCTCAAATGGTAGAGTGCTTGCCTAGAAAGCTCAAGGCCCTGAGTTCAAATTCCAGTACCACGAGAACTTCCAAAAACCTGGTATATTTCTCACCACCTAACTGTTGAATTTGAGTCATGGCCAAAGAAAGAATGTTAAAAACAAGGCTTCAAATTCATTTTTTGTTTTGTTTTTCAGTTTCATTTGTTTTTTATTTTCTTGAGATAGGTTCTCACTGCATAGATCAGGCTGGCCTTGAATTTGCAGTTCTTTTGCCCTCAACCTCCTGAGTGCTGGTATGACACGTGTGCACCACCATGCTAGGCTTAACTTCTTTAGATTGTTTCTTCTCTGCTGCTTGACTCAAGAACCCTAGACTGCATGGAATTATAGAGTCATCCATTAGTTCCCTCAGTATTTTCTAGCCATGTGGTAAGCTGGTACTTAGAGCAATGGTGGACAAAAAGTTTACTCTTTAGTGCAGGAGACAGACATAAGTCAAATGATTACACTAGTGTGAAACTAAAATCTGTGGCCTTAAGGGAAAATACAACCACATCTGGAAGGCTACGATATGTATCTGCAAGCAGGAGATATTTGAGTTGAGATCAGAAGCATAAGTCAGAATAGGAAAAGCTACAGAGAGAGGACCAGAAAACCTTTTCAAGAGAGAGGAATTAATTTCCGCACATGTTGGAGGAATTGAAAAAAAATTGGTATGACTAGACCCAAAATGGGAAAATATGGTGGGATACAAAGCAAGAGAAGTAGGCAGGGACCAGAGTATTCATGACCATAAAAAGGACATGGGCTTTATCCTAAGGGCAATGGAAATAATAAGAAATGACAAGACATAATCATGCTTTTAAATAATTATTCTGCTATGCTATGGAATGGGTTAGAGGAAGTTCAAGAATCAGTGCTTCTGAGACACTCACTATTCCCTAGAATAGGATATGTCTCCCACTAACACCCATTACCCTCACCACCAAACACAAGGTCATTGTGTAATATAAAATGAAGTTATGTAAATTGACATTTAATCTTCAAATGACCAAAATGTATATGAATGTTGATATTTAAAATAAGCTTTTTCTCTATATTTTTTCCATTCCTTTTTGTATGTTTAAGTGGGTGGGGAATTAAATATTCCCCTCATTTATTGGTACTTATGCACATTTTAAGTCTAGTAGTTGAAGAACCCGTTATTATGGAGAGGGAGACAGTAGTTCACGTGAGAGGTGTTGGTGGCTGAGATGGGGATATGGTAATGAACTAATTAGAAGGTAAGAGGTAGAGCTTGGTGAGTTTTCCTAATGGGAAGAAGAGGGAAGGGAAAGAGTTAAGGATGATTCCTCAGGCTGTAGTTGGGCAACTGGATGAATAATACCATTCAAAAAGACAGCAATGTGGAAGCTTATGTTTAAGAAAGACATTTAATTATGATCTGATCCAGGATCAGTAAATGGAAGGCACAGAGTCCTTCTATTACCCCAGTAGACATTGACTGTCAATGACAGAAAGCATCCTTTCCTGCAGAGTATTAGAGCTAGTACTTAAGAAAAGGTCCATTGCCATTCTAGATCAAGTTCAAACCCCTCATTAAGAAGGTACATGAATTAAGAGCCAATAAAAAAACACAGTTTTATAGAAAAGGCATTTTGAGCAAATACATCCCCATGAACTAATTTTTTATTTCCATTTTTAAGAAAACATTTAATCAAAGTTCTTCATAACTATACTATGCTGTGTTATTTTTTAAACCTATAATTTATTAATCTTACCTGGATTCATATTCAGGACAACATTGGCAAACTGTTGGAAAAATAGAAATAAATCAACTTTAAATGTAAAGGTATTGTTCGAGTACAAATATCAATCAAAAGTTACCAATTAACTCTTGCATCTGATGGTTTTATCCCTCATGGGATTATGTATTGATTGTGGGAAGAAAATGAGATCATCTAGTCCATCACTTTGACCATGAGGGTGTTGAGTTCTAGACAGGTAAAGCTTTGGGCTCCGTATCACAAAGCCTGTCATAGAAGAGGTCAGGCTGAATTCAGTGCCTCCTTATTCCCAGATCATCACCCTTTCCTATGGACCACACAGTCCACACAAAGCACATGAGCAAGCATACTCTGAAATGTTAGCTGGAAGACAAATATGGAAAACCCAGGGGAAGTCAACCTGCTGGCTTATGTGCAGTTATCACTAGCCATGTTCATAGTTTCCTAGACATTACAATTTTAACAAAAGAATATCCTTGCTCTTCCCATTACCCTATCGACACTCTCAGCCAGCACTTGACTATCTATTAGTCTACCCACAAGGTAATAGGACTTATCCTTTCATCTCCTTATCAGTTTGTAAGAGTGTTGGAGGAATATAATAAAATGTTGGGTGAAGACTCCATTTATGAGCATTCAATATTCATATATCCAAACTTTCAAAGAGATAAATTAGGGGAGATTACTCAAATAATATCAGACTTCCTTATAGGTTTGCTTTTAATAGCACACTCCATTAGAACTTTCTAAATATTTATAGATCATTAAGTATTTGACATGAAGATTGGAGGTGGAAAGAGAGAGCCTTAAAATTAGAGTGTTAAAATATTCAACTAACTGATAGAGAGGAATGTTTTAAAAATAAAAACTACTTAAATTACATTGTAAAACAATGCAAAATGTAGTCCCTAGCATCAAAATAATCTCATATGAATTGAAAATGCTGTTTCTCAGAGGGAGAGGGATGGAGAACTTGATCGTCTGATCCTTACATTATGTCCAGCTCTAATTCAGTGGGTTTAAGTGTGAGCAAATGTAGCAAAGGAGCCTCTAGGACATGTGTTCTTCACTTGGAGAAGAGTTTCTGATTTTTGTCCTAGCTGTTTCAAAATTAGAAAATAAAATTTCAAATACAGTTATATTTGACACAGAGATGTGCTGATTTGATGATTTCTTTTATTAAAATTCCTCTGACGTGTTACATGTATCCACTCTCAGAATCTCACCCTCTGAAACACTCCTACTCAGTAACATACTTGGTCTCGAAAATCACACTCCTCTGCTTTTGGCTTTGTTGATCTTACACAACTTTGGGCCAAAGAAATCATACTTCATCTAGAATAGCTTAGAAAATTTTCCAATGGAAAGGTGAAGGGAGATTAAACACTAACTTTGACTTCTTGATGCATGTTTCATCTGGTGGTTTTCACATGTTTAGAAGGAATAAGACATAGCCACTTGAAGAACCAGATGGGAAACATGGATCCTTCTTTTCCAGGGAGGGGCCTTGAAGTTTAGGAAGACCTAACTTCATATGTGAGATAGTTCAAAGTTACTTGGAGGTAAGAAAAAGAGAAAAAAACTTGGATCTTCAAAGTGGAAGAAGATTGGGCTAACCAGTAGGGAAAGGAAGTGTTGTAGCCAAGTGCAGCTGTACAAGCTTCTATTCTAGCAGTTGGAAAGCTGAGGCAAGAGAGAGGGAGAATATTTAGGGCCATTTCATGCTCAAAACACAGAATAAGACAACCAAGGGAAACACATGGTCTTTGACAGGATCCTTGATAAGAGAAACTGACAGGCAGACAGATAGGACAGAGGAAAGCAGAAAGAAAGAAAGGGAAAGAGAGAGGAAGAAAGGAAAGAAAGACAGAAGGTATTACAATAAAGTCTCTTTGGGGCAACTGGTGAAATTTCAATGTAGAATGTATATTAGGTGATAGCTTTGTATCGATGACAAATTCCTTTATTTTGGTCATCATACAGGGGAAGAGAATGTCTTTGTTCTTCAGACATGCAGGCTAATGTATTGAAGAGTGATGGATCAGTCAGCATGGTGGTGCACATCTCTAATCCCAGCACTTAGAAGGCGAAACAGGAAGATCTAGACTCCAAGGCCAATGTGGGCTACATAGCAAAGACGTCTCAAAAAAAGCAAAAGAAAACAAAAGCAAGCAAGCAAGGAAGAAAGAAAGAAAAAGAGAGAGAGAGAGATCATGATGTCTGTAACTTTCAAAAGTAATAGTAATGATACATTAAAGTGATAAAGCAAGTACAGTAAGCCTGCCTTATTCACAGATTTATTACACAGGATTTTGACCAAGCATGGTCATAATAGTAATAATAAATTTTTAAAAATCAAAAGAAAATTCAAATTCAAATTTTTTAAATTCCCATGCACGCAATTCAGTTGATGTGGAAAAGCTCTCAGTCAGTCCCATGTTATTGTCAGTTGTGTTTAAATCATTGTGTGATGTGCTGAGTGTTGTCCTGCCCTTAATTTTATGAAAATCTTCCTTCCCCAAAGCAAATAGTGCCCCCCAAAACAAGAAAAAAGTGAATGTTTTAAATGAAGTGATAAAGTGGAAATTTTAGATTTGTTGAGAGACAGTATGTCTTTAGTGGAAGTTGATCAGTGTTATGGAAAAAATGAGTCAAGCATTGGCAGTATAGTACTGAACTCTATGGCATTCTAAGTACTTGTGGTTTTTTTCTCAATGGTGGTCTCCTTGGAACCATGTACCTGTGATACCAAGAGGCTGTTGTATGGCATAGATGTAAGTAATTGTTGGATTGAGATGGAAAGATAGGGTTTGTTGTATTACTCTTGCAACTATACTATAAATTTGAATCCACTCAAAATAAATGTATTGAAAAAGCCTATAGCAAAAATGGTTTAAGGGGTTAAAGAGCACTTGTATCTTAAATTTAAACTGGAGTCAGAAGAAAAACCAGAATAAATATTTACAAGGATCTCTCTCTCCTTAAAAGCATTTGAGATGATTTATATAAAGACATAGAAAAAATAGTGGTCAAATCAGTGCATTCAAATATAGGTCACATAGATATTGGCTAAAAATGTTGACTTAGAAATAAGACTGTGTTCAAACTATGTTTCTGACATCACTAGTTGGATGATTTGGGCAAATTATTTAACTACTCCATGCCTCAATTCTTCATCTGTCAAACATGGATAGCAAACACTTAGCATTGTTGTAAAGAGTCAATGAGGCCAGGTATGGTGGCTCACATTTGTAATCCCAGCTACTCAGGAGGCAGAGGTTGGGAGGATCACAGTTGAAGGTCAGCCCAGACAAAAAGTTACTGAGACCCATCTCAACCAAGCAGACATGGTGGTACGTGCCTGTGTTCCCAGCTACTTAGAAAGAATGTTTACAAGGATCACAGCCCAAGCCTGGCCCAGGCAAAAACACAAGACCCTTTCTGAAAAATAACTGAAGCACATGGGGCTGGGAGTGTGGCTTAAGTGGTAGAGCACCTGCCTCACAAGCACAAAGCCCTGAGTTCAAACCTCAGTACTGCCAAAAAAGAGTCAGTGAAATGATCCTCACTAAGTGGTTAGCTTATACATGGTTCATGATAAGCACTGAATAAATTTTAAGTGTTCTCATTTTAAAATATAAAGTAAATTAGACAATGTGGCTAAAAAAGTGATAAATAAAATAGATAATCAATTCCAAGATAAAGATCAAATGGTATTAACATAATGTTCATGATATGTTCAAATTCAAATTGAGTGTCATGAAAGCCAAAGTTAAAAGAGGATATAGACAAGTACATGAAATTAATTATCAGAAAAGAGAATTCTACTTTTCCCTGAAGGGACATAAGACTTGTCCTACCATTAAATTCTAAAAGAATTAATTTAAGAAGCATTGAATATTCTAGAGGAAATAATGTCCTAAGCAAGACTGCTGCAAAAGATATAGTCATGGATTTGATGTGCCTTTTAAAAATAACAATTCTCTGAAAAAGCTAAGGGAGTATCACCAAAAGAAAACTCAATTAAGATATTACTTACAAAAGCAACCAAGGTAAAAAAAATAGTTCAACTATGTACTATTCTGAAAATATCTTAATCCAAATATAGAACCTATATTATCTTCAGGAGTAGAACAGTAGATACTCTGAATGTCCCTTCATAAATATCACTTCTCTTAGCAGGACTTCGTTAAGGATCAAACAGCAGAGCAATCATGATTTTAGCTTCCGATGGAGAGCCCAAATGGAAATATTCTGTATTGTTTCTTGAAGCCAAATTCTAATGTTTAGGAGCAGGGCTAGGACTTACACAGCTCCAAAAATGAATACCTCCTTAACATATTGTATCTTATGTTCTTGTGTTGCCTTACCCTACCCACAATCCTGTTTGAGCAAAGCAAATAATTCAAGCACAAGAAATGATAACAATAAGTTGGTCCTACCATATTTTATGTATATGACCATTGTTAGGAGGAAACAAATAATATCATTCCTTTCTCCCTACCAAAAAAATAGGACAAAAATCCCTCAGAGAGTGCACAGGGCAGACTGTGGATCAAGAATATAGTCTTTCACAGTGGTGCACACCTGTAATACCAGCTACTGAGGAGGTGAAGGAAAATCAAGATGATTCTGGTTCAGGGTCAGCCCAGGAAAAAGTTAGTGAGACCCCTACCTCAACCAATAAAAGCTGGGCATGGCCGTACACTTTTGATCCCAACTACATAGGAAATTGTAGCTAGAAGGATCAAGATCTAGGCTAGCCAGGACATAAACTCGAGATCCTACCTGAAAAATATATAAAGCAAAAAAGGCGTGGAGACATGACTCAAGTAGTAGAGCACCTGCCTAGCTAGAGGGAGGTGATGACTTTGAACCCCAGTACTTTAAAAAAAATCACTTTCTGTTTAATGATTGCATTGCAGTACTTATTTCAGTAATCTCCAGGTCAACTCCTCTTAACAAGAGCTCAGGTCTATCATTTTGCTTATAAAAAGGTTGAATTGCCATAAATGATGGGGATATCCATGTACACAGAGTACTTAAGAAACACCTTTTAAGATTCAATACTTTTAACCTTGAGATCACAGGTTAGTTAGGCCATTAAATTTAAAAAAGAAATCCTTCCATCCCCAAACTATCCCCCCATCCCAATCTTTGAAAGAGAGGCTTTTTTTGGCTGCCCTCACTACCACCTAGGCTCTTAAATAACCAGAAGGTCATTGGCTTGAGCTGGGTCTTTTACTTTGAGTTCATGATCATACAATGCAACCTGCTTAATTCATAAATGAACCAAACCTAACTGAGGAGTATGTTTTATGGAACCCATAGCCAGGTCTCAGCCAATTACAACCTGCCAACTGATAAGACTATGTGTAAATAAGGCAAATGCCCACCTGTAACTAGTCAAACTATTTTTTGTACTTCCCTTTCTTTTCTATAAATACTCACTGCCAATGTTGCCAATGTCTCTGGAATTTTTCTCATTCTGAATGCTTCCCTATTCATAAACCATTATATGTATGTGCATGTATCATTGTATATATGTACATATGTATATATACATATACATGGGAGTTGTTCATTTTTACTTCAATTAATTTAATTTAATTTGGTTTTATTTTTGACAAATGAATATGCTACCCAGTTGTCGTCATGTCTCTTTTTCTTAATATTATTAATATATTTAGTGACCATGCTATAAAATAAATAATCCTTTGCTAAAATAAATGCTGTTAAATCTATTTTGATGAAAAAGATTTTTTTCTAACATTGCCTAAATTTTTTACTCAGGGCAACATGGGCACACTATTAGATTATCTGAACTCATTGATAAACCCAGTGCTCAGAATGTAGAAGAAAATTGCAGACTACTTAGTGCTTTCTCTATTTTCCCAGGGCCTCCTTCCCAAGACTCACAGGCCCCTCAGTGTTGAAGAAATAATTATTCTGATACTTGTAATGAAGACTTTGTTTAAGACTATTGAAAAGAAGAAACTATTGAAATAAGAGTATTTTGGTAAGGAAGAGAGAGTGGACTCAATTCCCAATATAGAAAAGACAGCTGAGAATTTATAGCCAAGAAACACAATGAGGAAATTATTGAAAGAAGAATTACTAAGAAAAGACCTCATAGTTAGGGGAATTCTTGCTAAATTGGCCTAACAAAACTCTGGTTAATGGCTGGTCAAGGACTTTTACATCTAAGTCAGGAGAAATCTGATGTGTCTATATGTCTAGGGTACAGGATTCTCTCCAAAATGAACTAGCAGGATTCTTGCTACAAATTGGTGAGACAGGACCAAGGCCAAGGTCAAGGCCTCATTGAGAAAAAGACTTAAGTTTGGTCAAGGGGAAAGTGTTTGGCAACAGGCACATTGAAGAGGCAGCCAGAAGCAAAGCCTGGTTCTTGTTTTATGATCCTAATGGAGAAAAAGAAAATTGAGAGTCATTACAGAAAGAGATTAAGTTTTTACAACTTTGGAAGACAATGAACTTTTCTCAAAATAGAGCAGTGTAAGTCCTCGGTGTACTCAGTAAAGATGATATCTTTAATGACTTTTAATGGTGCCAAGGAATGTGTAATGATTTACTGCCTCATGCTGCTCCTGGGAGCAGTACAAAAACACTGATTTAGAATTACATTTTCTATAGCTTGGCATTTTAGCCAGAAATGTGTGTGTGTGCTCTATGTGTGTGTGTTCTGTGTGTTTATGTGCTTGTTTGCTTTCATTTATTCAGATCATTTCTAAATATTGCCATATGGTAATTGAGTTGTAATGTTGCAGCCTCTTTGAAAGGAAGATAGAGTATGAAACGAGTCTCCAAACAGTTCATCCCAGCCAACGTGGGCCATAAAGGGGTGGGAAGGGGAGGGAAATACTCAACTTTAACGTCTTTCGCATTGGAAAAATGCCGTTTCCAGGGAGGTCAGAATCCTACACTCCAGTGCCAGTCAGAATTAGAACAATCTATTCAAATGTCCTTTATGAGCCCAGAACAACTGTCAGAGCTCTGTAGAAATTGTGTGAATCAGCAAGTATTTGGAATAAAACAGCTGTGCCTGGTGGTTGCTCGACTCAGTTAGCACGGCTAATGGCTCAAACAAAAAACACAAGAGCCTGGGAAACACCTTCTCTTCCTCACTGGAAAGACACCATCAGTCCTCACCCTTGAAGAGGTTCTTTCCTCACGTGGGGTTAGCAGGGACATGAGTGTGTGTGTGTGTGTGTGTGTGTGTGTGTGTGTGTGTGTGTGTGTTAGATGCACAAGTTCTCCTGGAGTAGAGGTAGGGAGCAAGTGCTGTGTGTGTTTTTCTGCTCTTTCTCATTCTTTATTTTCTTCTCTATCCCCTATCCATGCTGCAAAAAATCAGAGAAGCATATATAATGCCTTTTGTTTAGCAAAAAGATGGGCAAAAGAAGATAATACACATTTTAAAACCTTGCTTTCTTTCTAGTATGTTCCTTATATCTCGCAGTGAAGCCACTGAGTTCTCCGAAGGCTGAATGACTTCAAAAGTCAGCTTAAACCAAACCAAAACAAAGCAAAGTGCAGCGCAGTCTTGCTGCTTTTGAAATAGTAACCACAACCAAGCAGCAAAGTCAATAATCCTAAAACAACAGCTGGGACTGAGGGAGGAGCATGGAAGCTGGGGTAGGCCAGGGTTTATGCTGGAGGAAGATGTTTGAAGAGCCCCTTTGTATATACACCAATCATTCAGAGTGATAAAATGTTATCTGCAGCAAAAAGGCATTCTCCCATGGCTTCTGCATGCTAATGAGCTTCTGATCCACACTCTGGGCTCAGAAGGGGGGGTGGGTGGAAATGTCTCTCCAAAACCATGCTGATTCTTTTCAGTTGCTGCTGACAAGGATTTCAACAGGAAGACCAGATTAAGTAGTAATTGCTAACTGGCACCAAAAGCCTTAATGTGACTTCCAGAAACAAACAAACAGGAAAAGAATGGTAAGATTTCCATTTGGTTAGCAAGATTGCCAACTCCCCCTCGCTGAGTAAGTGGGGTCTTTGCCTCACAAGCAGGCCCTGAGGACCTAATCAGTGCCTTTTCCTTCCCATGGCCTTTGGAACAGCCCTCAGTGAACAAAGTGTTTGGCAAATGTGCTTCTAGTTTATCATTCATAGAAGGGCACCAAGGACTTAAATAAAGTGTAATTCCCCAAGTAAAGTCATTTGGACAGATGTCTGTCAATGTATATGGGAATAATACACCAAAAGAAATAAAACAGCTATAAATAAAATAAGTGCTAGAAGCAGGGGTCATCTTTTCTTCCTCTCATCAAATGTATTTTTAGTAAAAACCATCATCTTCCCACTCATATTGAAACATACTAACCTTGAAAACTGTGGCAGCCTCCTGCTTTCTCTTGAAAACAAAAGCAAGCTTGTTTGGGGGAGTATAGTTATGCCTCATTCTTTTTGCCTGTTTACATCCTGACTCTTCCTTTCTTGGACAATACACTTAGATGATACAGCACTAACTTTGAGGTATTCATAAATCAGAGACTATTTACTTGCAAGGGCCTAACTATAATCAATATGGAGATCTATTTTTTTATAAAGATAGAGGAGATGATTGTACATTTAAAGAGGCACTAAAAACTAGGAGGCTGAGAATACCTTGTATATAATATAAACCAAAGCCAACTATTCAATTATCACAAATCCTGCTCCTCCAAACCCTGGATTTCCCATTTCTGCAATGGAACCATCACCTACCCAGCTGCCCAGGTCATAAACCTGCTACCCTAGTTTTAATCTTTCATTTTCCTTAACCTTTCACTTACCTTATACTCAGTAGAATAGGTAGGACCTCCTACCTCCCTGTGTCACAACTGTGTTACTTTTGTGTCATCTCCTCATGGACCGTTGTATTTACATAGCAATATAATGCTACTGTGTGTCATTGATATGTCCTTTCAAGCGACTGAACATTTGTAAACTACATAGGAAACAACAAAAAGAGCAAGTAGAGCCTTTATTTTGTTAAGGCATGTACTAGATTTTTAGGGCTGCCATAACAATGTAGCACAGACTGGGTGGCTTGAACAGAAATTTATTTTCTCACAATTTCAGAGGCTGAGATAAATTTTCAGCATGGTTGAAGTTTCGGCATGGTTGTTTCTTCTGAGGACTGTCTCCCTGGCTTGTAGATAGTCATCTTCACATGGTCTTCCATCTAAGTGGGTTTATGTCCTAATTTCCTATTCTTGTAGGGGCACCAGTCCTACTGGATAATCGGACACCACCATAATGAACTCACTTTTATTTAATTACACTTTTAAAGACCTTACATCAAAAACAGGAGGTACTAGTGAAGTGAAGACTCCAACAGGTGATTTTGCAGGGAGTAATAGAGTGACAAAATTCCATGTATAGCAAAGCCCTTTCATGTTTTTTATTCTCAAAAGTCTTCAAGATAATTTCTAAGGACCAGGAGACATAGCAGTATTGGAGTGATAAGAATACTGAAATTGTGCTGGCAGAGTGGCTCAAGTTATAGAGCACCTGCTAAGCAAGCATGAGATCCTCATGCTTCAAACTCAAAAAAAAAAAACCCTGAAATTCAGGCAGATAAAGTGATTCCTGAAGCAGCTCGGTTGCTGCTAGTCAGGGCCTAGACTTGACTTTTCTCATCTCAAACAATGCCATCTCTCTCCCATTGCTGTTCTGTTGGTATGATTGTACCATACTTTACACAGTTGCCGTTACACTCTACTTTTCATTCAAAGGTCTTCTGAGCATCCATTGACCTTCATATTAATACATATTCGTCTTTTTTGATTGTTTTTTCTATTTGATGTGCATGGACTCTTCCCACCTTCATTCCTATCAAAGTTCAAGTACAGCATAAAGTTGTTCTGCTTCTGTCATGTTGTTGGAACAACAGCCTGTCATCACAGTGTGTTACTCACTGAGAAAGCCTGCATCCCACATGCCTAATAAACTTTTAGTCTAGCCCCCCCACCACCACTATTAGTCCTTTCGGCTCCAGGAGGAGGAGAAGGTGATATGCATTATGATTTCCATTTCCTGAATAGAGAAACAAACAGAAATTTTAGCTAATTTACCTAAGGTTATATTCCCTAACCAAGGTGTCAGTCAGTTTGGGAATATCATAATTTTATTCAAGATATTTTATAATGGCCTGAGGTTCTTTATTCTATTTCCCACTTTTTAAAGGAGCCTGGAAGTGAGAATGACAGTGATTTGGGAAAAAGAAGGCTGGTAGTTGGGGTGGACAGGCAATTGGAAATAACTCTGAAACATTCACCCAATGACTGTAACAAATGTAATAAGCATTGCTACCTATTGTGTACCCATTTGAGTCATATGTTTTTTTCTCACCACCCCTTAAGATATTCCAACAAGATAGTTCAATGTACAATTACTATTCCAGAACATAAGCTCCCTGAAGGCAAGGACCATTAAGTTTTCTTGACCACTTAAGTGATTCTTTTTCTAAGATATTGTCCAAAATGTGAAACAGAATGAAGATGCCAAGGCCATTGTCAAATATCAAGAATAAAATTAAATTATCTCAAACAGTATCACCCTTTTGCTGGGGAACACTGCCTTAGAAAACTTGCCTTAGACAAATCCTCTGTATGTCATACACATCACTTGTGCTCAATACTTATTTGTGAACAAACAAAGGAAGCCTACTTTGTACAGGCACAAAAGCTGTAAGACATTACCCGTGCCAAGAAGCAAATTCACTGTTTTAGGAAGCATGGATGAAAATTGCCCATAGAGACAGGGGCAAGTCAAGATTTAACTTAATGTACCCTAATTCCTAACTTAATTCTTTATCATGCTCATGGTACCCACTTTAAAAACCACCATTTGAATAAGTAGCAAGTTACAATGAAATTTTAAAAGTTTCAGCAGACTGACTCAAAAAAGGTGATTACGGCTGAATGTTAAACTGGAAAGAGAGAATCTATTCATTAAATCTGCTTCCTGTTCAGCTAAGAAATACTTTTTTCCAAAGCAAGAGCTAATCACTGATCCTTGCACAATTAGTTCTGCACCAGGAGTCTGGGGACAGTCTTGAGAGTCTCAAAAAATTTGTAAAACTTTCTGGTTTAATTTGTACACCTCAGAAAGGAGAATATTATTGCAGAGACAAAAATCAATAAGAAGTAGGGTGTCTTTTTGGAACATGGTAACTAGTGGGTTATTGCTTGGCAATTTAATTTCAGGGAAGATTTCAAAACTCCCTGTGTATACTGAGGAATAAACATCTCAATATTGAGTAACCATGCTGGGATCAGAGTCAAATGCCAAGCCACTCCTCATTCACTTTTTCTATAAGATTTTCTCAGGGGTGACACACAAAAAACATTTAATGGTTTGTACTTCATAGGCACTGAGTAAGAAAAACTGTCCAAATGCAAAACAAAACACAACAATAGTCTGGCCATTTAGATGCATGTTGATTGAAAACCAGACCTGCTTCCAGTTACTCCTTAATTCCACTTCCAGGCTTATCTCCAACGTCATTTGGTGATATCAGACAGCTCTGATGAGGGAACACATCTGTTCTGGAAACTGGGAGTAAGTGGATCTGACTTTCAGTCTTAGCTCTTTGTGTTTTATGACTTTAGCAAAACATGGTTCATCAGCCTGTGCTCTACTTGCTTCTTTGGTAAAACAAGGAGATTGGGCTGAGGTTTCTCAATATGAGTGTGAGGGACACTAGCATTAGCAGACAAGGAGCCATTGTTCATGGTATTGGACTGTCCCACACATGGCAGGAAGTTCATTTAAGCAACATTCTAAAAACTTTCTACAAATATCCACTATATGAGAACAACTGATCTAGGTGGTCCTAAAGGTCCTTTCCAGTGTTAACCTTTCAGTATTTCTTGCCTATGCAATAAAGAGCTTTATACCAGTCAGCTCTGCTTACTTGGGACTGTGGTCTTTTCTTTTTCTTCACAATGGCAAGCTTATTGATGCACCAGGTCAAACATTTTTGAACAACTCACTGATTTAGATATCTAGGAGGCCACACTCATTTACCTTGGTAAATGAGCGTTCTATAGTGAAAAGGGAATCAGCAGCTCCATTAGGACAACAGTTGAACAAATCAGCATTCTAAACTTTTCAGAGATATATCAATAGGGATCAGTTGCATGAAACAGATACCTGACTCAATAATTTAAGTAGAATGTGATTTAATATAGGAAATTAAGTATATTCCAAATTTTAGAAGATTTGGAGGTCCTAGGTCAAGCCTACAAATTGACAAAATATTCAATAAATGGTTCATTGAGAGAGCTACTTTCTCTACTATCTCAGAAAGGTGGGAAATAAAAGGGCTGCTTCTGGAACTGTGGTCTCTAAGAACATATTCTCATAATAGTGAGACTGTGATTCAAGATCAGAAAATCACTGCTGCCTTCATCATAACTGTCAGTACAATAGCGCTTACCATCCATAAAGTAGGGATGAAGAAAACCCCACAGACTACCAGTACTCTTGCCAGGAGAAAACAACTAAAAGCTGCAGAAATATAGCCCCTGCCTTACCTTTGCCTTTCAGATCTTATGCTAAAATGTACACTTGGAAGAACTAAATTTATGGGCAGTACAATATCAAGTGAGTTTGGGGAAACACACTTTTTAATAATCCAGACTCTACAATGTAAGAAGACATAAGAAAAGGTTGATGATAAATGCCAATCTGCAATATCCACTAAGGAGGTCCTAGAGCTCTGTCATATTGGAAGAAATCCATGACTCTCCATAGGAAAAAAAGTATATGCTGTACATATAAAATTTTGTATACATTGTAATGTAATGTACTGATCTCATAAAACACATACACTTTACACTATTGCAGAGTTTCTGAACTTTGACACAATTAACATTTGGGGCTAGATAATTCTTTGTTGTAGGAGAGCTGCTGTTTGCATTTCAGGAAGATAACAGTGTCACTTGCCTCTACCCACTAAATGTCAGAAATCCTTCTCACTTCAGTTGTAACATACAAAAGTGTTTTGAAGACATAACTAAATGTCTTCCTGAAGGCAAGCAATAAAACAAAACAAAACAAACATAAAATCTTCCGGGCAAGTTCTATTTAGCTTTAAAGGATCAATATGAACATAAAACTTTGTGAGGGGAAAGCCTTGATCAACAGTCATGAAGAGAAGCATCTTGAAGGTTAATATTTCTAAGAGGTTAATTATTGAGAGAATATAAACAAGAACATGGATGACAGGTTCAAAAACAGTTCTAAAATAAGGACTTAATATTGTAATTGAACAGCAGAGGATGGAACTTAGACTTAGAAAGCTTTTGTGAAAGTTAATTTTGTTTATCAAGTTGATTGGGCTACAGAGTGCTGAGATTGTTAGCCAAACAGTATTTGGGGGTGTCCATAAAGTTATTTACATTAACATTTGAAATAGACTGAGTAAAGCAGCTTGTCCTCCCTTATTGGATGGGCCTCATTCAATCAACTGAAGAGCTGAAAAGATTCAGTGAGAGGGAATCCCTCCTGCCTGGTTGTTGAACTAGGACATTGGTCTTTTCTGGTTTTGAACTTGGACTGAAACATTGTCATTTCCTGAGTCCAGCTTTTGGACTGAAACTGAAATTATCAGATCTCCTGGTTCCCCTGGACTCAGACTGGAGCTACACATCTGCTCTCCTGGGTCTCCTGCTTTCCAACAGCAGATTTGATATTTGTCAGTCTCCATAATCATGTGAGCCAATTTCTTATACTAAATCTTTATACACATGCATTCTTTTGGTCCTATTTCTCTGGAGAACCCTAATACAGCTTAATTTAAGTGTTAGTTACAATGCCTAGTCTATGAACTTGAACAAATCAGTTGAGCCTATTTTCTTGCCTATAAAAATGAAGGTTGTGAAACTAACTATGACCTAAAATTACTGTTTGATTAACACAATATCAGCTTGGTGGTGCTCTCTACATATAAGATATAAGAAGTTAATGCTTTTTAAAGTATTTCTTCCTCTAGCACAGCTACCCCAAATCACTAGGAACAAGTATTGACAGCCATGTTTGTCATCCTACCTCGAAGCATGAAATCAAGAGTATTCTGCTCCACTTGGTGAAGGTTCTTCCTTCTCAGATATTTGGGAACTAGAGGAATTATTTTCACTTTACATCCTTCTTAAGGATGAATTTAGAAGGGTTAAAACACTCAAACCTTACCAAGTTTTATCTTTTGGAAAACAATTCTGTTTTTTTGAATCAGAGACATTAAAAAAAACAATTATTGGGTATAAAAAAAGTTCTTATCCTGCCAAACCATAAGCATTGAAATTGTTTCTGTCAATGGAAACAGTCCAAGAATTTGAAAAACAATCACAGTGAAAACCCACAAAACCAAGTTGGCAATTACTTGTCTTAGATTTTTTTTAAAGATACTATAAATTAGAAGATATACAAGGTTTTTCTTTTTTTAATGAAATTCTCCACTTCGAGCAGAAGCCATTATTTTCACAAATCAATGATTACTGCTAAAAAGAGAAAGCTTAATGGATGAACATTTTGGAAAAAGCAAAGAACCCTCCAAACAGATTTTAAAAAGAAATTACAGTTCAGTAAATTCCCTTTTTTCTCTTGTTCTGTTTGCGTTTCCATTCTCTTCTGTTGCTAATTCCAAAAGCCAGATTTTCACTCCAGTCCTCATTCTGTTCATCTATGCAACATGGATAAGTCATTCTACACAAAAGATTTTATGTTGTAGGAAAAGAGGTTCTGGCCCTTGGATTTAAAGTTTAATTTGAAGCCCTTCTGTGCCAAATTCATCCATTTCTACAATACACAGTAATAAACTAGAGAAAGTATTATTAAATCTCAGTATAATCCTCAGCTTTTCAAATGGATCTGGAGGCAAGAGCTTTTTTCTTAGGCTCAGATTGACATGGGGGCATGGATATTACTTAAAACAATAATAAAGATCTTTCCCTATTAAAATAATTAAGTCAATAAAAAATACTCCTGGATCTCAATGAAAGTATCCTTGTAGAGGATATTTATCAAAAGTTATTCATAGAATTGTACTACTTACTGTAATCAATTTCACCAATGTAAAATCATAAAAATTTATAGCTTGTTTAAAACAGCATTCCCTAACCTATGCTATATATAATATTATTTAATAAATGTTCAAAGAAAATAATAGTAGGTACTGGTATTCATTACCTTTAAAAAATACTAATATCCTCTAGAAGGGTCCTAAAAAAGTCCTCTTCTGCATAGGACATTTCTTTTTATTTTATTTTATCATTTTTACAGTTACTTACATGTACCATAAACATTTCTTAACAGATGTCAGACTAAAATTCTTTGCAGGGCACAGTTTGAAATCACAGATTTAGGATCTCAGTCTACTCTATCACCCACCTCACCCTGACCTGTATTACCATATATGCATGTACACACACCCAAGATCTTAAGTGCACTTTTGTTTTCTTTCCTTTCCCTATTTCTCCCATGCATGTTCTCCCCTTAGTGTGTGACCCATGTCCAATAGTATTACTGCATTTGTTTTGGTTCTATAATCCATATATGAGGCAGAACATATGAGTTTCGGCCTTCTGAGCCTGGCTAACTTCACTTAAGATGATGTGCTCCAGTTCCATCCATTTACTTGTGAATGACAAAATTTCATTCTACTTCGTGGCTAAGTAAAATTCCATTGTATACAAATACATTTTTTTGATCCATTTGTTGGTTGTAGGGCATCTTGGCTGTTTCCATAACTTTGCTATTGTAAATAGTGCTGCAATAAACATGGGTGTGCAGGTGCTTTTGTAATAACTTGACTCATTTTTCTCTTTCTATGGTAGCTCTCCAAAACTAGCTTCCTCTCACCACCAAAATACTCTAACCCTCTGTGAACAATCTCAGGATGCTTTTCTCTGCTAAGAGGCAACTTAGCCAATTAACTAGTTGGAAATTTGAGGGTAAAAATGAAGACTCTGGATTAAAAATAACTAGATTAAAATCATGGTTTCATAATTTATGAGCAGTGTGATCTTGGGCAATTACTTGATCTCATTGTCAGGGTTTCAAAAAGGAAATGTCCCCCACAAGCTCATGTTTGAATGTTTGGTTCCCAGCTGCTGGCGTTATTTTGGGAGATTGTAGAAACTTTAGGAGGTAGAGTCTAGCTGTACGAAGTAGGTCACTGGAGCATGCCTTTCAAGGTTATACCTCGTCCCCATTCCTGTTTAGTTCAGCTTCCTGTCTGCTGTGAGGTAAAGAAGTTTACCATGATGTTTTGCTCAAGAGCATGAAGCCAAGCAGCCATGAACTGAACCCTCTGAAACCATGAGCCAAAAATCAATCTTTCTTCCTTTAAGCTGTTTTCACAGGTATTTTGGTCATAGCTATGCAAAAGTCACTGTTACACTCACTAGGCCCTAACCTTCTGCTCTATAAACTGGGTGTGATAATGGTATGTAATCATGAGATTACGTGATGTCTGGATGCAGTGATGCCTGCAGCAACATGTCTGACACACAGTAAGTATTTAAGATAAATAAGCAAACACATACATGAATTACACCAGTCAGTCTCATCTGATGTATTTATCTTTCTACTTTACAAATTTTCCTTTTTTAGGTAAGGCTGATGTATAAATCCTCAGGGATTTATTCACAGACTTTGTGAGCCTTGCTAACAAGACTGCACCAAGACGGTACAAGTTATCTACCCAGCATCATCTCCTGCCCCTCCCTTCTTGTTCTCCTTGCCAGTCTTAATAAATCTCTTTCAGTTCTTCAAATGTGCTCCACCCTGTTTTCACAGTGCTGTTCCCTGTGCCTGAAACTACTCCTGCTTTACTTTGAAGTAATCAGATTTCAGTTTATATGGGTCTTCTTGAGTTTTCTGTGATACCACCTCCCCACCAGACTAGTTGAGTTGTCACATGTTCTTCTGCTAAAATAATATTCATTATGCTTTATTTTACCCTTATTTGTTTCCTTACCCTTACTTCAGGGACTGGGTTTGTTTTTCACTCTGTCCCTCACATATATTACAAAATAGAATATATTGGTTGTTTGATGAATAAATGGTTGAAATTCAATCCCTCACTCACCCTCCAATCCCATCCTCCATTCTTCACATACCAAATAAGTCTCCCAAATGTAAGTCTTATACAACCCTACTACAAGAAGGCCCTATAATACTTGGGGGGAAGTTTTCCATGAAAGAGAGCTCAGCATCAGATTTAAATTGATTTCAGGAAAATCAGAAAGACTAACTTTTATTCATTACAAAGTTAATCCTGCCACAATGGTAACAGGATTCCCAACATGTCACACAACTGGTAAATGACAGAGCTAGGATCTAAACCCTAGATTTTGTCATTTTTAAGCAACTCCCCTTCAATTATCACAACACCATCCTGTCTGCTTTAGATATCATGCCAATCAAAAGTAGGATACCCAGAAAAAAGTTCTGAATATAGACATCTCAAGACATATGGGGTGCAGCAGTGCCAGCAGATCAACGCCAAGCAACATCTATAGATAAAAGAGATTACTGCTGTATATAATCAGCAGTAGATAGGATGATTCCTATCTGGCACAGGAAAGCTCTGTCCCATGGTGCCCTCTCAGCATCACAGATGGGAGAAGAGGGAAAAGTCTGGACTTTGACTCAGTCAATCCTTGATGTTAATTCCTGCTCTGCCACTTCAATGCTGTGCAATTGTGGCCTTGTCATCTACCCCTGATGAACTCCAATATTCTTACCTATAAATTAGAGATAATTCTCCCTATTTTTTAGGGTAATTGTGAATATCTAGCAACTTCACTGCCCTGAAGCCCATTAGATGTTCACTCAATTCCCTTCTCTTTGTCCAGTAGTTTTCTTTTTCTTCATTTTTCTTTTGCTGACTTTCTTTTTTTTATTAATATACATTAATAGTTTAAGGGAATTACATTGTGATAATTATATAGATGTGTACAGTGTACTTCAAACAAATTTACCTCTCTATTACATTCTCTTAACCTCCCTCTCCCACCTCCCATTTTTCAATGTTTGGAGAGTTTCATTATTCTATTTATCTGTACATGTGTGCTTCGATCTACTTCACCTCCTAATACCACTTCCTCCTTTCCCCTTCTCCTTCCTGCTGATTCTCCCCCTCCCCAGACAGTCCCTCTTTTACACTCAAGTCCCATTTGTATTCTTATCTTAATCATTTTAGGTCTAGCCAAATGTCA
The DNA here is from genome assembly GCF_047511655.1 of Castor canadensis. NCBI lineage: Eukaryota > Metazoa > Chordata > Mammalia > Rodentia > Castoridae > Castor > Castor canadensis. The sequence goes on from NC_133398.1 coordinate 63,805,382, forward strand.
TGTTTTTGCTCACATGTGGAATCTTGACCAGTAGTTTCTGATAAGAGGAAGTTGTTTGTAGGAAGTTGTCTCCTGTTGATTGATACTATGGTAGAGACTAGTGTTATACTCTGGGAAGAGATGGGAGGTGACAAAGGAAGATAGTAGATTCTTTTTCCAAAATGACTTTGATCCCATTGACCAACAATAACATGGAGCTATGTGCAAAGAGAATGTATAGGAATCTGATGTTCTCTGATGTGGGATAAAACCAGGCCATGTTATCTAAAAGGGCCTTCAGATTGAGAAACTCAACCCACTCCACCCTCTCCACAAAAATCCTGGTGGCTGTGTGGTCCTGGACAGCTATCATTATAGCATTTAGCCATCTCTGGCCCCAGACCTCACAACCCAAATGAAAACCAAGTTCCCTGGCAAGACTCAAGTGGAAAAGGACATTGACTTTGGGCCCAAAAGTTGGTAATGAGAAACTTGGTAGAGACCCAAAAGTGGAATAATTGGGAGTCCCTCTGCCTGATAGTCTTTCTGCTGGAGGGATATCTTTGGCACTGTAGTTCTCTGGAGCTACTAATAAAGTCTCTGTAAAGGGATCTGACTGCACATATGGACTGCCTATTGATTTCTTCAGTAATTCTTTAAAAGATCCAATTAAGGGTGAGAAGGAAAGCAAGGCAACACTGTGCTTAAACAGTGGGAAAACCCAGATCCAAAAAATGTGAAGCAGGAATTTTTAGCCTCCAAAAGTGTGACAAGGATCAGAATGTAAGAGATGCAATCAATTATGTCATTAGTAGGAAAGAAAAGCTCTCAGGAGGGAGGCAGAAAAGAAAAGAAACACAGGAAATTATTGGCAAATGCAAGAAGACAGTGTTTAACAAAGGCAATGTTTTCTTAGCCCTTTAGAAAGATAGCCTGCACCTTTCTCCCTCAATGTCCACATCAGCCACATTTTTATAAAGTTATAGATGTCCAATTCCAGCCAGTCAATTTTATTCTTCTTATATTTAATCAAAAGTATGTTTTAGGTCCTGTGCTAGTGTTGTATGAAAAATGATGAACAAAAATAGACACCATCTTGTTCTCAGAAAGTTAAAAATGTGATCGGGAAGATAGACACTAATCACATAATCATTGTTATTGTTGTTTGATTACCAACTGGTCTGTACATGATCTGAGTGAAGAGATCTTGATGATATGAGAGGAAATTGGCTTCCACTGGGTAGGGAAGCCATTAAAAGCCTCTCTAAGCAAGTAGTTCATACTCAAAGTATGAGAATTGAAGAAAAGCATATCAAAAGAGGAATATCAGGTAATGCACCAAATTAACAGGAGACAGGAGGAATCAGCTCAGAAACGTGATCAAGGGAAGCTAGTGGCAGAAACACTCCTGGGCCTGCTGCCAGGCGTACATTGCTGTACAATGTTGCCAGCAATGTAGCCTCATCACTCCTTTGACTCTTGTTATTAACTCAAGATTTAAAGTCAAGGTGGGAATATCCAGCTGTACAGCCTTGGTAAGGCACCCAAGGAGTCTCCCTTCCTTTTGACTCACACAATAAAACTTCCAAAACTAGGAAGAGGAATGGAGTGCTGGGTGACCAAAAAAAAGAAAAAAGATAAAATTCTTTTGGGGGAGGGAGGTAAGGAGAAAGAAAAGGCAGGAAAATAGAGCACTGCAGAAAGTGTAGCAGTGTATACAAGGTCCCTTGCCTGAAGTGTTAGAGAGACTGAAAGAAATGGGCAAGGTTGGAAGTCTAAGTGTAGTACTGACTTAGATCCCTATAGAGATGTAGGCCTTTATTTTGAGGCAATAAAGAGCTAAGGATGAATTTAAAAGCAGGACAGAGGCACATTCAATTCCATTCTGGAAAGAGTTCAGGGTACCATGTACAGATGGGACACAGGGGTGGGAGGAGCAGTATCATAGGTGCTATGGCATGCATCCCAGTTTGTCCCTTCAGTACTAAGATGCACGTCCCCAGCTATAGAACTGCTGGCTGCTGACAGCTCATTCTCTCTGAGAATAGCCCTTAGCTCAAGAAAGCTGCCACAGGGAGGCTGTGTTCCTCCCTAGGAACAGTTAGCACCAGATGACAGATCACTGCTGTTACAAATGCTTGCATTTGAGGCAGCTCAGAAGACCTAAGCTTCAGAGATCCCAATGGAATAACTTAAGGTCTACTTTTCTACTTTTGCTTTTGCTCAATCCTTCCACCTTCACTCCTCATGGGTAGTGACCTCCAGAGCACTCCCCAGAAGTTCTCCTGCATGCAAATGTCCAAGTCAACACTTGCTACCCAAGACAGTGGGACAATCAGAAGACTACAGCAGGAGCTTGGCAATATGAAGCAGTGGTTTCCACCATGGTGGCAAGGGATACTGGGGAAAGAATTGTACTGATTGAATTGTTTTCAAAAGCTCCAAAATAATAATGAGAGAACAAACCAACCATTTGCAAAAGCAATGAAAGAAACTCACTCCTTCCCACATTACATGTTTCCAACTTCCCTAGTGTTTGAATAGAAGAGGAACATTCATTCCTTAGCACACTAGCCCCAACACAATTTCAAACATTTTCCCCATTCTAATAACCACTAATGCTCCTGCTGCAGTCAGCATCTGTCACAGTATGCAATGTGCTGGGAGCTGGCTGCCTCCAGAGCTCAGACTCTTAAGGCTGGAGCAGCTGTTCCAGCTCTGGCTCTCCTGACTGATTCTTTGTAGCCATGTCACTGAATTTCCAACAATCAGTTCATTTTATAGCCTTTTCCCCCCTTTCTCTCTCTTGCTTTAAAGCTGGTGCCGCCCAGTGCAGAGGATGCCAACAGGCTTGATTCCAAACACAGGGCTTTTAAAAGGTGACAGATGAGATGATGTCATGGCATCTAAGGTATAAAGCTCTTTCTTTCTCCAGAGTGGTTTAACCAATAAAATTAATTTGCCTGTTTAAAATTTAAAATAAAGACAAGATGGTTCAATATTTCAATAAAGAAGTTTGGCAGGAATGCAGGGAGTTATTTGCATGCTGATCGGGCTGACAGAGAGCCAAAATGCAGACAGATAATCCTGAAATCATGAAGCTATACTGAAAAGCATTGCCTCTCTCCTTCCCACCACTGATTGCAGAGAAAGATAGCAAAATTCAGTGCTTTCTAGAGGAGAAATGGGCCAGGGAGTGGGAAGCTGATGGGAGAGCATGGGACCAGTTATTGTGCAGTTGGCCCATTTGAGCCATTAGAAGTGACCAATTCAGGTCCATCCTCAAGGAGCATCACATAGGCCAGGCATTGACAATCCCCAGCAGTCTTCCTCTCCATAGCTGGGACCCAGGTTCCTTTGCCATTTGTGGCAACCATCAAACAAATGAAACTTGTCAAGCCTCATGAATTACTGGCAACTCCTCTACAGTGCCCCTATCTCTTACTCTGTCTCCCCAACAGACTACAGATGGATTAGCATTTCCTCCACAGCCAGGATGGCAGAACTGAGTCCCAAAGGGGCAATTACATTATCCCACCCTCTGCTTCTACCTCCCAGTCTCCCTACGACCCATTGTTCAAAATGATGGCTATATGCCTCCATGGGAGGATGATGCTAACATTGAATTTATATTCAAAATTAGAGAAATTTAAGAAAGCCCATAGATTTGTAATAACTTCCCCTAGGATCTGCTAAATCATAGAAACCTGTATTTCACCAGGACATAATTAACTCTTTGTAAAAGTATAACAGATTCTGCTTTACAAAATGTTCTCTATACGTTATTGCATTCGATGCACCTGTTACTAACTCATTTTATAAGTGAGAAAACTGATGAGTGTGGGGGGAAATGAGGAGAATGATAACTTTTTTTTTAGGCCAACCTGTGTACTAGAAACAAGGTAGAAGCTTTAATCTATAGGGAGGAATACCTACAATAAGGTACTCCAGGTAGGGAATTACATTCTATTTACAGATGAAAATAGGAAGACAATTTACATGATCACAAAAAAATCACATAGCTGACACTGAATTTGTACTTAGGCCATGTTGCCTTTAAATCCTTCCCCTACATTGGCTGAAGGTTTACTTAATTTTCCTGGCAGATGGGTCAATCTATTTGGTCCATTCACTTCTTAGCTGCCCTTCCAAACTGGAATATCTAACAAGCTTTCTCCTCTGCATATCTTCTTCTGTGCACCTGTTAAAAAACACATCAAAGTGCTTTTAATGCACCTGGAAAGACAAGTTATTCACACCACAGTTCTCATCTTCATTTAGCATCAAAACAGGGAATAGATCCAATATTGTCATCACTACCATCGCCATCTCCATTACCTGATCATTATCATCATCATCACTATCTTCATCAAATCCTGTCTTCGGCGCTCCCTCAAGCACTTCTCCTTCCTTAATGGGCATTTTTTAGAACACGAAGCAGACACGGTCCTTGCTTTTGAGTTGCATTTTGTGGTAATATTCGGTGAGAATATAGTCTCCAGAGCTGGTTGAAATTAATGAACATTTAGGGTAAGTGACTTAGGGAAATTCAATGGTTGAACCAAAGTAATAGGGATTTGTTTATAAGACAACCCTCATAAATAGTATAAAATGAATATGCTGCTCAAAAAAAGAATTAATTAATATTTAACTACTGTGCATTTTCTATCCATTAACTAAATATCTCTACAAATGGTTTGTGGAATGGACAATTTATTCCCACCCTTTTGGTTTTCATCACTAATGGTGGATGTGAGAGGAGGACATGCTGGATGCATCAGCAAAAATAACCACTCAGTCAAGGTTCAGTAGAGTTTTATAAGAATGGGAACAACACAGAATTGGATGTAACCCTTTCTTCACAGCCTCCTACACTCTTCACTGAGAAGGACAGAAGCACTTTAAGGAATTCTAGTAAGTATTTGATATTCCAAATAGGGCCAGTTATATTATCAACACCTAGCAGAGTTCTTTCCATTTCATACGCATGGAGTAAATAGATGCTGAGTTAATTAATTCATGGTCAAATTCACTTGTTTTAATTGCTCTGATAAAAAAAAGTCTCTTTGCCAACATTATTTCTCATTCCATATTCCAATCTTTATCTTTTCCCACCTAAATAAAAGCAATTCTGAAAATATGTCATAGGGACAATAGTAATCATTTCTCCATTTTCAATCTTTTCATCTCATTAGCATGCTGAAAATAGAGGCAATTATTTTGCACTTGTTCCAACTCCTCAAATTCCAAAAGCACTTTTTTTCCTTTCTCTTCCATGCCGCTTGTTTATCAGTTTTCTTTTCCCCAACTCACTGTGAGTAGACAGCAGGGATACTACATGGTAGGTCTTCAGCTACTTGCTCAAAGTGTATCCATAATGAGTGATTAAGACATGTTATTAATGGAAACAAATATTTCTTATTCTCTGGAAACGTTAAATTTCTTTCTTCGGAGCATATGAGATGCAGTCCTTCCCATAAGCAGAGAGATAGCCTCAATGACAACAGGCTGACTCTTTCCATCTGATGTGCCCAAGATTTGCTAGCTCCATCATTGTTAGTGAGTCAAGAATGAGGCCAACTCCACAATCCCATCTTTCAGTTTTTAAGAATGTAAGTAATAACCCCACAAGCTGAGTTAATGGAGCCCATGCTCCACTAATGACTTATATGTATCATGTGGCCAAAATACAAAAATGAGGCCATCCAAGAGGCCCTGTGGTTTGGAAGGGAGCGGTGAGGTCTGGAAAGAGGGCAAGAGAACTGGTTAGCACCATTTTCATTAACTTACAGAAAACCATTAATGCCCAACTTCTGGACAAAAACTTCCTTCTGGCTAAATTAATTCATTTCCCAGGTTAGGCTTTTCTGTGTGTGCTTGAACACACATGGGCTGGGAGATCTAGGAGTCTTTCTTTTTTCTGCTACATAGCTGATGTCTGCATGTGTCTGGGATTTATTACATGACTGAAAACAGAAAGCAGCTGGAAATTCTTGGAGCAAAAGGGCAGATCCTGTTACTAGAAACATTAGAGATATGGTGCATTGGGAGCAAGATTGTACTATGATAAATTCATAAAATTATGTGGCCTTTGACTCTGCTAACCACCCTCTCTGTTGGGACTTTTACCACTCCAGTGTCCCTTGGCTTCCTCTTGCCATTCAGCTCTTTCTTTATTCAAATGCTCGACCTCAACTCATCTGAAGAATGTATGCATGTCCTATGTTCCCACAGCATTTTTCATTTTTTTATTGTTGTGCTAGGTGGAGGCACATTGTGGCATTTACAAAAGTTCTTCCAATACATCAAGTATATCATACTTGAACTCACCCCCTCCACCATTATGCATAGCTGGGATTATAGGTTCATGCCACTGTGACCAGCTTATTTGTGGAGATGAGTCACTAACTTTTTGCCCAGGCTGGTCTTAAAACATGATCCTCTCAATCTCTGCCTCCTGACTAAGTGGGATTACAGGAGGCATTCTTCTTGTCTAACTAGTTTCACTAGTCGAGCCCATTCACTCTCATTACTTCCCAAGATGCCCCTTTAGGCTGCAGCCATACTGTGAACATCCCTCTCCTTATGTTCCTGTGTCTTTTAATGGAAACAGTACACACTCCATTTCTCAAGGAGGCCTTCCCTTCTTCACGCATCCTTACCCCAATCTGTGGTCAGGTGAAATGGATTTGCTACTGTAAATGATGTTTTGTCAACAAAACATGCTATCATGCCCCAGTTATTTGCCTTAAGAGCTTTGCAACCCTATGAGTAAGGCACAATGGACACCCCCATTTAGAGAGGACACTGAGATGTTGACAGGTTAAGCAGCTTGCTCAAGGTCATGTAGATGGCAGAGCAGGCAGCTTGTTGTTGGCATCCCTTATCTTTAATCACACACTCTGCTGCCCTTATATACTCAACTTTACTGCCTGGTCAAGTCACTGCCTCTCAATTAACAGCACCCTCTACCTGCACAATAAAGTCTTTATTCTAAATCACAAAACTGTTTTCTTTTTTTGGCTGCCCTGGGGTGTGAACTTAGGGCCTCACTCTTGCTAGGCAGGCACTCTTACCGCTTGAGTCACTCCACCAGCCCACCAACTTTTTTTCTGATACAGTATCTGTAATCTAATCTGACTAAATTATATAATATATATTAACTAAAATCCAAACTATCCAAAGCCTAGAAGGGCTTTCAAAATCTACCTCAGCTTAGCCCTAAATTCTTATCCTGCCAGTCCTCCCGCCCAGCACTCCGCCTTTGCCCCAAACACCCTCACACACACACACAGTTCTTGCCTCTTCTTAACCTAATAATAATTATTCCAGAAATCATGTATTTGTAATATATATATATATATATATGTGTGTGTGTGTGTGTGTGTATATACATATATATATGCATATATATTGTTGTCATAGCAATAAGCAATACTATAATGTAAGTATTTTTTAATCTAATCTTTCTGCTAGTGAGAAAACAGGTTCTGAAAAGTTAAAACTTACTCTTTAGAAGTGGGCAGTGAGTCAGGATTTGAACATAGGTTCTAAAATTCACATCCTTTTCCCCTTCAATAAATTTATCTGAAAGAGTACAGATAATTCCTAGATGTATTCTCTGGGTTGTACACTTGCCATGAGTGTACTTGGGGAATGTTCTTCAGCATTCTTTAAAGCGCACAGGAAAGGTGGCAGTGATGAGAAAGTGGATGGAGGATTACTGAGCTACAGCTAACCTGAGCAGACAGAGCCAGTGCCCCTGGTGACCTGGCTGCGTTGAAGTTCTCAAATAATTAGGAACTCTGATCCCAAAGAATCATAAGTTAATCATGATCAGAAAACAAATACACAAGTCAGTAGCTAATCTTACATACAGTCTAAACTTTGTAGTTTAAATGAAAACAGGGAATGCTCTTTAAGACTAATGCACATATGAATAATAAAAGAAAAATGAAAACAGGGAATGCTCTTTAAGACTAAGAACCCAGCAGCAGGAAGATAAGTAAACATGGTTTATTCTAAGTTCTGAGTTTCCTTTGGCTCCTGCTGTGCAAAGGAAGCAATACACCTGTATCTTACCAATTGTGCAAAACATCCCCACATCATAAAGTGAAGAGAAAGGAATAGGGAGCCTCATGAAGCATATCTTGGGGCCCTGTGTCTCCCACTTGCCCCCAGGCAATTCACATTGCTAACACTAAAGGACACTCTACTGTCCAGCAGCCAAACGTGTGTGTGTGTGAGCATGTGTGTGTGTGCGTGTGTATGTGTGTGCATGTGTGTCTGAGCTTGCCTTCTGATGGAATTATGGGGCCCACACATGAGACTTCCTCTCAATCCTAACTTAGACCATCTCAATTTTTATTTTTAAAGATAAAGAATCAGATATAAGATACCATAACAAGGGAGACTTTGGAGTCATTTTTGCCAATTACAGCAAGGAAATGTTTCTTTCCTCCTTCCACTGCCATCTCATCTCCTTACCTGGCTCTCAATTCCCTATAAAGGAATCGACAGAAGCAACCATGAGTGGTGACAAGTTCACTTCAGGACTCTATAGCCGAAAACTGAAGCCTACACCTCATCAGCAACTTCTTGCCCTGACGTAGTCCTCTAATCAGGATTACAAATTTGAAAATCTAAGTAGAAGTAAAGGAGGATGTCTTATTGTATTCAGGCTGCTATAACAAAATATCATATACTTGATACCTTATAAACATGAAAGCAGTAGTAGGAATCTCTCTGTATAGCTATCCTTAACTCAACTAGCAAAAACGCTTTGTCTTCCTTATTATGCTTATGTCATTTCTTCAACAAAATTAATGATAAGGGCAGAACAGGACCTGCCTGGAACTGAGGGGGGAAGGGGAGGAAGGGTGGGAGAGTGGGGTAGGGTAGAGAAATGACCCAAACAATGTATGCACATGTGAATAAATGAAAAATAAATAAATAAAATAAATTAAATTGCCTTATTTCTGGAGGCTAGGAAGTCCAAGATCGAGGTTGATTTTGTGTCCAGTGAGGACTTGCTTTCTGGCTCATAGAGCCCTCTTGCTTTATACTCACATGGTGGAAGTGGTAAGGGGGGGGGTCACTTTTATAAAGACACTAATCCCATTTATGGAGGCAGAGCTCTCATCTCCCAAAGGCTGCACCTCTTAATAATATCACCTTGGGGCTTAACATTTCAACACAGTCATTCAAACTACAGCAGAGTAGCAGAAGAAAATGAATGGACTTTTATAGGACTCCAGTGATGTACAGGCTGATTACTTCATGGAGTGTGGGAGGGAGTACATATGTTCTCTCAGTATTCATAGTAGCTCAATGATGTCAATGGTATCTCCCATTTTTTCTAATGATAAAATTGGAGCTCAAGGAGATTCAGAAACATGCCTGAATGCAACATGGATATGAATGTCAGAATGGAAATTCAAACAGAAAAATATTTCCAATGAAAATACTTTAGGATAGATATAGGAAAACTGCAGCCAATGTACCAAAGTCCAACATACCACCTTGTTTTATAAATAAAATTTTATTAAAACTCTGTCATACATAATCACTTATTCCTGTTTTAATGCTACTATACCAGAGTTAATAGTTGCAACCGAGATTTTGCAGCCTACAAAACTTAAAATACTATCAGCCTTTTACAGAAAGTTTGCCAACGCCTGCTTTAAGCATATGTGATTTGAGATACCAAGAAAATTCCTGACTTCAAACTTTTTTACAGTAGTGTAAGATTTTTCATTCATTCCTTTGAGATTGGTATCACCTATGGTCCTTTCAAATTCAAGGTATTGAAACAGAGCTTATGACTTAGAAATGATTCAGAAGGGATTAATTTCAAAACTTCTCATCAGCATAAGTGGCAAAGAAGAAGCTCTAATCTTCAAGCATTTTATCACTAGGTACTGTGACATGCTGAGGCTTTAACAACTTTACTGTAGGAACAAACTTAACTGTACTTAAGACAGTGGGACACAGCTTTTTTTGGCAGTACTGGGGTTTGAACTCAGGGTCTCACACTTGCTAGACAGGCACTCTTCCATCTCAGCCACTCCATAAGTCCCTTTTTGTGTTGGGTATCTTGATATAGGATCTCGCTTTTGCCTGGGTGGGCCTCAAACCATGATCCTTCTGATCTCTGCCTCCTGAGTAGCTAGGATTACAGGTATGAACCATGGGTGCTCAGGCTTGGACAGTCCTTTTTTATGTCATGAGTGTCATATGGGTCTCCAGTTTTCCAGGAACACTGAGAATTTGGTTGATTTCTAGTATCTGGACCAATGCTATCTGAAGGGCTCCATATTCATGAGCATTGAGTACCTGATAGGGAACTAGAAAAAGACCCCTGCTCTACTCTCACTTAAGCAGTTTCTCAAGAACATTGGAACAGATTCATACCTAGGATTGTCATCTTCATGGAATTTCCTGGAACATAGACTAAATACTTTGTGCTCAGGTAGCAAAGCAGCAAGACCCTAAGGATTTACTCAAGGATACATTTCTGCAAATTGCTAGAAAGACATGCAGATAGGAATCTTTAAAATAACTTAGACTTAGCCCTTTAAGATTTGGAAGTTGAGGCTAGGTGCCATTGAAACTAGGTTTTTAGTGTTAATACCACCACATTTATACTCAAAAGCTGAAGAAACCCAAGGGATTTAACTTTCACATTAGATGAAACAATGAAAACTATATCACTACCTCTCAAAAGTTAGAAAGTAAATGATCTTCAAGGATTTAATATTTTTTCTCTATAAGGTGGTTCTGGCTGCTAGATTAAGTATCTTCCCACTCACCAGGCATCTACAATAACAGGACCAAGATTTTTCTGTACTCTACCATCAAAAAGAAATAGCTTCAACATTTGTAAGCTAAGCTGACCTCTTTCCTGCATCCATGTTCTTTCTTGTCATAGTACAATTACAGCTATTGCAGCTAATTAGACCTCAACTTTAGTCCCAGCTATTATCTTGACAATTTTATCAGATCTGTTTGAGCAATTTATTCAGCTTCTCTATTTTTAATCTAAAAATATCTTGATCTAAAATATTTCCTAATTTAAATATGGGTGATAAAATATATCACAATGAGATGAGATACAAAATTTGTTCCATTGTGTCTCCTGACTAATACATAATATATTTGCTGCTCAAAACACCTAAAGAGATCAGTTTCTAATGGGGGAAGAGCCATAGGTCATCTGCCTCTTTCTTCATGCATATTGTCTTTCTGATTACATCTAATCTAGTTCTTCAGGTCTGAAAAAAGACCAACAGAGCTCCATCTCATCATCCTTATTATTTCTATATTCTTACCTGTCTGTCACTTCCTGGGTTCCTTATCTGTTTTCCATAAGTTTAAGAAGGAGGATTTACTTATACATTCACAAGTGCAGTGGCTATAAAATGTCATGATAGATTCAGTTCTCTTAGATTTACACTTGGTGGAGTAGCCCACTTGGTGATATACTAAGACTCAGGATGGCCAGAAGACACACAATAGTTCTTTTCATGTTTTTCCTTCCTTCCTTCTTTCCTTCCTTCCTTCTTTCTTCTCTTTCTTATTTGGTTAGTTCCACTGTTATGATAATAGTGGTTGTAGTGGTGGTTCTGGTGGTGGGGAGGATAATGGAGTAATCACTTGTTAAGCATCTGCCATATATCCTCTATGCCTCTGTACAAAGGCAACTATTACATTCATGTTAAAGGAGGACACTGGCATTGACTTGTCTGACAGCTTATAATATCTGAGGATCCAAATTCAGTTCCAACCATAAAATCCATGCTGCTTTCCTTTTTGCAACACTGCCACTTACATGTAAGGCTGCCACATCTTTCTTCCCGTTCTTTACCCCATTTTTTTCTTCATCCTTATTTCTTTCATCAAAATGAATAAAAATAATTCTTTAAACCTCCTGTTTCTTTTCCCTGTTTCTTTTTCCTCCTAAGAAACACATTTGAGAAACCATTTTTAATGATATCAAAATCATTTTTTATTGTGCTCTGCAAAAATGATAGTGGCGTCACACCAGGCACTCTGAAAGGCTGGTATAATATAGAGGGAAACTGCTCAGACTGCAGCCTCATGCTGTGGTGCTGCTTACAACTGCTTCTTAATCTGCCACCCTGGGGCTATGAATGACAACCTATAAAAGTTCTTAGAAAGCTAGAGCTGGGGAAATAATAGGTCCAAATCCACATTCATTTATTAAGCCATGTATATCAAACTTGTACTATATTTGAGACTCTGCACTAGGCACTGGGGGTGAAATGATAATCAAACCATGGTATCTGTTCTCAATGGAGCATACCAATTTAGCAAAAAAAAATTTAGAAAACAAGTAAAGTGGTAACTAACATATAAAAAATTTAACAGGTTAAGGGTCAAAATGGGTTAGTGAACGGTGCTGTGGGAAAAGAGGAAATATCTCAGATATAAGAAGGATTTAAGTCAGGGGAACAATCTCGGGATAAGACATTTAAACTGAGATAAGGTTAAGTTCACATTAGTCAAGCATGCTAGATATCTTCTTCCACTTGTCTCTCATCTTAGCTTTTTGCTGAGTAACAGACTACCCCCATGCTTCAGTGACTTTAAACAATAACTATGCTGTGATCCCAAATCTGCAACTTGAACAAGATTTGGTGAGGAGTGCTGGTATCTTCCCCATGACTGAAGGCCTGAAGTCTACAGAATCCTCACAAGGCTGATTGGACAGTCATCGAGGAGCTCAGCCAGGGCTAAGGGTCAGAGGTTCAGTTTCTCTTCAAGTGAGTCTCTCCAGTTGCCCTGGGCCTCCTCACCACATGTTAGCCAGGTACACAGGGCAAGTGTCCAAAGTAGGAAGAGCTGATGGAAGTCTTATTACCTTTCAGGAATCAGCATCAAAAGTTACATAGTCCCATTTCCACCTTCTCCTATAAATTGGGGTAGTCATAAAGTCTCACTCAAGGACACATGACAGGTATGTGGCAATGATCTGGATGAACATGCAGAACATAAAGTATTGTTGCAGTCACATCTAGAAAACTTCAGCTACCATACCCTCTGAATCCACTGTCCATACTTCACTCTGCTCTTGCTCAGAGAAACTAAGTGACCGGACTGAATCAAGAGCAGGCCTCTTGTCCACTGTTTTCCTGTTAGATTGAGCAGAGAGTGAACTTAGAACATTCATCCCTAGCCTTTTAGAAACAGATTCACCTAATCTGACTATGTCTTCCAACTCAAGACCGATTTGGATCCAGGTCTCAATTTTTAAATGCTGTTCCCCCATTAGACAAAAGCTTGGATCCTTATAGAAATGGCTGATTCCCAGGCTAAGCAAAAAAGTAAAGATTAGTCTGAAATACATTGCTGTGCCAGAAACTAAGGGAATAGTTTAAAAAAAAAAAACTCTCACTGGCTGAATTTAGGAAATTTTGAAATAAGTAAGTACAGCAATAGAGTATAACCTATTAAATAAAATAGAACCCATTAATCCATATGCTAAATAAGTAAACAAATAAACAAATGCATAATAAATGGTAAATTTTCTCCTTATAATAAAGTGCTGACTTATAAAAATAGGAAAAAATAATAAACTTTAAAAATCACTATTTTACAATCATCATAGTAAGCATTGACCCAAGCAAGAATCATCAATAGATGCTAATTTGTAGAGCAAGAACTGATAAGAGGGAACCTCTCAAAGTATCTCCCACAATCACTTATTAAATACCAAAGGAGGCATAGTAACTATACAGAGAAAAATTTGATAATACCTTCATCAAATGGTCAAAACTAACATCATTTCTAAGGAGAAATTGATCATGATGTTACTTCATAATTCCTTGAAAGTAACAAAATACCATTTATCTAATGGTCCTTCCCAAAATGCAAAACCTGATTCTAATCAGGAGGAAACATTAGAGGAACCAAATTCAGGCACCAAATTAAATTAAAATATACTTTTAATGCCAGGGGTATGAAAGACAGGAAAAGTTGAGAAACTGTCCCTGATTCAAGACCTGTGATAACTAAAAGCAATATATGATCCTAAGCTGAATTTTACAAAATTTCTATATTAAAAACCCCACATTAGTGCAAAAATTGACAAAATTGGAATATAAACCATAGATTAAAGTAATCAGTGTTAAATTTCTTGAATTTGATGAGGAACAGGATGATGGCAAAGGTTACTACTGATAAGCAGAATATAACACAGGGTCCCTGACCTCAAGGAAATTAAATTCTGAGAAAAGAACACCTGCATATGGAACAATCAAAGAGTAATAAAAAAAAAAGTGGCAAATTATCAGAACAGAAGGTGACTAACATGAGCCATTGATTTGAGAAATCATCATAGAAGAAAGGGGACATAAATGAGACCTCTAAGGAAGGATCAGCTTGAAGGAAGCATCAAAAGAAGGAAGAGTATTCTTCGTAGAGGAAAATCAGTCCAAGCAAAGGCAAGGAGGTGGCAATACACGCAGATCACAGGATAAAGTGTGTGGAAGATTTGGGGTAGAAACACGGTGACAGGGAACAACAAAAAAATTATTTTACATGTAGATGGGAAGCACCACAACTTCAAATAAAACTTCAATACACATCAATTTGATCAGAAGAAATTAGATTATAAAAACACATGAATTATTTATTTATTTATAACTTGGGCAACTTTAAATCCTTTACTCAAATATTTTTCTCCTAAGAGTAAGTCTTTTTTTATATAGCTGATATCTATCCAGTGCTGTCAAAGAGTTTCTCTGATGATAGGAACATTCTATATCTGTGATGCTTCATACAGTGGTCACATGTAGCTAGTAGAATATGGCTAGTGTGTCTGAGGAACTGAATGTTTAGTTATATTTAATTTGAATGAACTTCAATTGAAATAGCCACATGTGGCCATCAGCTACTATACTGAACTGGACATCAATGGATGTGTACCAAAGCTATCTCACAGCAGGCAGGAATGGTATAGACCCATGCTCTCATTTCCCTGTAACCTTTCACATGTAGCTCCAACTTCAGCACTCTCCTATAACCCTTATTTTTGTAAAGGCAGCAGAATATTACATAAGGTATGACAGTATCTGAAAGCTTAAGAAATAATTAGGTCAGGGTTTCTCATTTCTGAAATGTAAAGGTCACCCTGAAGGATCAGGAGAGTTGAAGCTCTCTTGAAAACTAAGCAAATATTTGGAATTCCAGTTTCTTTCCTTAAGCTCACCCTCTGCCTGCTGTAATGAAGTCTACAGCTCTAGTGATCAAAAAGCTTGCAGCAGTCTACACAATGGCCTCCCACTAAGGCTCTTATAAGAAGGACACAGAGGGTTCAGGTGGCTGGGAGCTTTTTCACTGTAATCTCAGCTCCTTGTACCCCATGAGACAGAAGCAAATTAAGCTGCCCTTCTAAAAATTCAGCTCCCAAAATTCTGGCACATATAGGCTTTTCCTTGGGTATAAAAATCCTTCAGGCCCTTATGCTCAAGAATGTATATTTTCTCTCCTAAAAATAAATGAGCAGCAGGTGCCATACCAAACAAGTCTTAAATGATTTAAGCTGCAGTTGGGAAGGCTCCATAATGTAATTCATTCCAGTTACTGCTCATTTGGAGCTGGGGGAGGCTTTTGATCTAGCTGCATGAATTTCAGATCATTTCTATTGGACAAATATAATTTTGTTAGCAGCTTTTGCAAGTTGAACTTATAGTCCATTTGGAGTAATGAGGATGCACAAGCATACACACATCCCTATCAAAGGTCAACATCAGTCATTGCTGCTAAGAATAGGTAATGTGCAATATTTAAGGGTTACTTCCAATTCCTTTCCAGCATTCTTTATGACATTTAATGCCTTGACTCTATTTTATCACTGCTAGAAAAATGCCATAAATAATTGGCTTGAGATGGGCAAGGGAATGTGCACAGAGTCTCTTCTGATTGTAAAATAATATTGAGTGTTTTGTGAAGGCATCATAAACTTCTTCCCGTGTTGCTAACATCAATTCCAAATATTCTATCCAATTGTTTCCACCAAAACATAACAGAAATTCCCACATTGTCTTGTACAAATGCATTACTACACCTGAAAAGGCATCCAGAAAGCTTAGATGATCACAGTTCAAATAAAGCTTTTAGCTAATCTTGAAAATATATATATGTTTGTCCTGATCAGATATATGCATATTTATGAATATAAGAATGCATAAAATACATATAGGAAGGCATGAAAACAGGAGGTTTTTGCCAAAAAGAAAGTAAGAAAGAAGTTCATTGCTATATCCTAGGGAAGGTAAAAGATCTCATCATCCCTGTCTCTGATGACACCCGCAGTTCTCATGGATACAGAATAAGTTACACAGGTTGAAGAGACCCAATGAGGACACTTGTTAATGAGAATCTTCTCCCTCACGAACTTGCAAAGAGCAAGAAAGGCAATAGATAGAGAGAAAAGAGGATCCTTGCAGAGGTGGGACAACGTGGAATGCTTCTGTTTTTTTGTATCTCAAATCCTGGGCAGGTAATATAAAACTGGTTTATTTCAAGTTTATCTTCATATAGTTACCTCTGAAAATGTGACCCACATCCAAAGTTTATACGAATATTTCATACCCAAAATGATTCAAAATAATGTATGATTTGGTATACAATAAACATTTTAAATCTGTATGACATGCAAACAAAAACATATGGAGTTTCATCATTTTCCTCCTCCAAAATGATAACAGTGCCCAATGCTAGAAAATACAAATCTTTTTTTTTTCTAATTTGTACATGGTACTAGATACACTAGCAATGGCCTTGCTGGGTTGTCTCAGAGATGCTTCACAACACAACATGCCACTCTTGATAGCAGAGTTTGTCACATAGATCCCGTCTGATATAAAGCCATTACAAATTAATGCCACGGAAAATTAAACAAATGAAGCAAAATATGGCCGACATCAATTGAAACAAGGGAAATTAAAGTTGATGTCCAGCTGTCATGGGTTGCATTATTTCCCCCAACTCTTCACTCTTCACAGAATCTATATTACTTGTCACTTGATTTTTCCAATTGCTACCACTAAAGAGACAAAGTGTGTTTCCCCAACTCTCAACTTTGGGTTGAAGCATTTGAGTTGCTCTGACCAATACAATGAGGCGGAAATAACAATATGCAGCTCCTAAACTCCACCTTAAGCAGCCTGATGTGTTCCACTTGTCCTCTTATGCTTCTGGCATTGGCGTGAGAAAACCATTCTCCAGCTTGCTCACAGGTCCTGACAGTGATGAGCCATGTGGAACAGAGCTGCACCAGTCTTCACAGAGGGAATTAGAGTATCCCTGCCAATCTAGAGACCTGTGGTCAGCAGAGTCCCCACCTGTACCCAGACTAGAGAGCTGCTGAAATGTGACCAAGTATGCGCAATCACTGTCCTATGTCACCATAGGTTTTTTTTGTCTGTTTTTCAGTATTGCTGTTATAATAGCAAACTAAGGTCAGCCTCCACAGGATCATACTAAAAGCACTTCATACAAGTAGGAAACAGGTCTCCACCACAGTCAGAATTCCCTACCCCTTTTCTCCCCATCACAAGCTCCCAGATGAGGCCATTCCTCTCCCTTACTCCTGAAAATAAGAATCTTGCCTTCCCCAATCCATACTGCAACTCAAGCTTAATATCTTGATTAATATATTTTCCTCTCTGTATATTTGATACCTTATTTTTTTTTTGAAGTAGAACAGGTTATTTTATTTATTTATTTATTTTGGTGGGACTGGGGTTTGAACTCAGGGCTTCAAGCTTGTTAGGCAGGTGCTCTACAGCCCTCCTAGGTAGCTTTTTTTTTTTATTCATATGTGCATACCTTATGTACTTTCTCTAAGCTTCAGTTTCTTCTTCAGTAAATGGGGATAACTATTGTTAAACAAAGTGAAATAATGTATGCAAAGTACCTAACAGTAATAATAGGAACATAGTAAGAACTAAAAAAAAAAAAATAGCCTGCATAATCCTCACCCTTGCAAATCACCCCCTTTGTAATAATTGGCCTTGACACACAGAGATTAGAACATACTTTCTTCTTGATAAGCTCCAGTAAAAGGGTTAAAGTGAAGAAAATTGCTAACTCATCCCAACTTTTTAATAAATATACTTACATGAGTTGAAAAAAATACTTTCAATAAATGTGTGTTTTGTTGCTGTGTCTTTTCAGTAATTCTGAAGTTTAGATAATTTTGAAATTGCTTGCGCAATGTTCTAATCTCCTTGGAGGTGTTCGTTCTTGATTAGCCTGAGAATGTAAGACTCAAAGTGGTCAGTTAACATTTTAGCCTTTCATTGAACCAATATTTCGTGCACCTACAATACCAAGATCCATGCTAATTACTGTATGAGCTGAAAGGAGCATAAGATAATTTTTTCTCCTGGACAAATTATGAAAGAGTGGAAAGTTGGTACATTGACATAGAAATAACTACCCAAGATGGCATGTGCTGAGTCAATTGTAAGTAAAGCTAACATTAACAAGAGTAGAAACTAAGGTAAAAAGTAAATAGAATACTTCTATAATCAGTATTATTTAAGAAGAGATTAACACACAGACGAGCGTAAAGTCTATGGAAACCACAAGGAGAGTTCAGTACTGCAGAGGTAGCAGCAGCACTAGGGCACCATTGCCACCTCATGCCTGAAGGGGTGAGAGAAGAAAGCATTTACTAGAACGAGGTGAGGGGGAACTGTGTCGAAAGCAATCTCTGACAGGCCCTGTGATTTAATAAAGGGATCCAGCCAGGCAAAGGCCAAGGGAGCCTATTGATGCAATCCATACTTGTCAGTTTCCCAGGACAGAGAACAAGGTGGATAGAGGATCTGAAAGGGCAAGCATAGTGCATCTGACACACCAGGTCACAGGATCTAGCACCCCAAAAGATATTTTTTTAGCCTATTGATAGACATTTCTTGTCACTGAAAATTCACACCACCTGTACTGTCCCAGGCATTTGGAAGTTGAGTCATGTTGGAATAGCCCCTAGGAGACTCCTCTACAAATCCAGAGGGTATTAGAAAAGATGAACTGTGGGTAAGATTGTGGTATGCTAGAAAGTGAACTATAAATGAGGAATGCTGGGCTCTTTCCATACCTTTTCTCCAGAGGAAGAACACAGGTGATGGTCCTCAGTTATCTCCTCTCTAGCCCTGCTTGTTTATGGTCAGTGGAAGTTCTGCCAAAACACCCCATAAAAGAATGAAAATGAAGATGATAAGAAATTCTTTCTTAGCTAAATTGCAATGTGAAGTTTTAAACATAATAAAACTAGACTATTTTCATGTTAGTTAAAATATTTGGCACAGGATATTTTCATGACTTCATTGTACTAAATCTTTACCCCTACATTTTCCTAGTGAGAAGTGAAGTTCACTGCTTTCAAAGGACCCTCTACTTTCTACCAACATAATTGTAGATGATGGTACCATTTGGAAATCGCAAATATCATCTTCTATACTGTTAAGTATTGGTTTGAGTTCAACAGAACTCTGAAGAAAATGTGGTATTTTGGTGGCATTCTCAGTTCCTTGCTTAGAAAATGCATTGGCCTGTATGCATGTATAGTTGCTTTCCAATTCAAAATGATGGTTTTGTTTTTGAATTGCAATGAGTTTCCTATCCTTCCCGCAGCCTCCAAATGATTTCATCACCATTATTTTCTTAGCATCATCAGTGGATGAGAATGCAAACACAATTTCATGTCTTCCCTGGCATCTCTGATTCTCTGAGGGTTTTATTTATACTAGCATAATGGGGATTGATTGTACTATAAGATAAACAACCTTCAGCTTATGTAGGAATGTTTTCAATGTCATGTTCTCCACTCTCACCTATTCTCAATAAGCAACTCATCAACCAAGTCTTATTTTCTGTGATATTTAATGCTTGCTTAGGGCCTATTCTTTTTCCTAATATTACAAGATAGTAGCAAGTAATGCCACAGTTAAGATTTCAAAAGCTCACCATTATAACCTCCTCACTTCTATTGGCCATAAATGAAAATACATATTGCAGCCATAGTTTTCCAAAGAAAAATAGTATGCTTTTTGAAAATTCATTCTACTTTTTACATTTTTAAATGAGTCCTCTAATTGAAAACATTTGATAGTGTTTAGTTGTTCCTTATAATATAAAAACAAAACACTTAAGTATGCCATTTCTGCATTCCACCAATATTTATTGAGCCTCACCTCTATGATAGGCATTATTATAGATGTAGCAGATATTTTAAATACTGTCCTCACTGACCTTTTGACTTTCTCTAACATTCTATCTTTTCTCAACTCTGCTTTTACCTATGTTGCATCAAATTACCCTCCTCATTTATCCGCAAATTCCTACTTCTGCTTCAGGACTCTCTTATGCAACACTTTTTGTGGGAGCCCTCCCCAAGTCCATCTGCCTGAGTTCATCACTCCTTCCTCTGAGCACACAGAGCAGAATTCTCCACATCTTCATTATACATCCCCTCATACTGGCTTAGATTGTGGGCATATGTTTCTCTTCCCCAATCTGCGAGTTCCACAAGAGAAAAGTTGAGATTTTGTTTATCCCAAGCACCTAGCTCAATGCACATGCTCAAAGATTTGTTATATGAATGAACTCTAGAAAAAACAAAGTTACTAGTGGAAACCCTAAGGAAAAATGCTCTCAGCCAAAATTATGAATTATGCAGCTAGAAAAAAAAGCCATTATTAAGGCCACCAGTTATTTGGAAACATTGTGGCACCATGTGAGAGGTAGATAGTCTGGGGCTCCTGAAGATTATAAACCCTGGCATTGGCATTACTTGTTCCACATCTGCCTTGTTTGCAGCACGGCCAGAGTGGCTTCATCTCCTAGGATCCTGCTCTGCACAGCAACACAACCTCAAAAACAGGGCATAATCCACAGGAGTTCAGAGAGTCCTGACTTTCATGAGTGTGTGCCCTGATTGTCCAAGATAGGTTCATTTTCTCTACAACCAAGCCACAAGTTTCTCCAAGAATTATGTTTTCATCTCTTTATCTTCCCTTTCCCCGCTCCTTGCCTCACCCAAGATGAAACACTCAGCAAATGCTTAACAGAACTCTTTAGGAAGAAAATACTTCTGGAACAAAACAAAAGAAGGATGAGAACACCAGCTGCTCTGAATAATATATTCCAAAAAATAAATATCTTACCATAGGTGAGTTTTATCTCTCACTTGTGTAATAAAACAATGTAGGTTTACTGTTCAGAATGCATTTTTCTCCACATGATGGTTTAGGGACCCTACTTGATCTTATGGCACATACAACATCTTCTTTATCTGTTCAGAAAGAAAAAAAATGGAAGGAAATACATTTGTTGCTTAAAAACCTTAGCCCAGAATGGCACACATCATTTCTGTTCCCATTCCATGAGTAACAACTAGCCACATGGCACCCCTAGGGTGCCCAGGGCCACACAGCTGGGAAATGCAGTGCTTACTGAGTAGCCCCTTTCTAGTAACGGCTAGAAGAGGGAACCACAAATTTGGTATTCAAATAAATTTTCTTGTCACAGTGATTCTATATTAAGATGTAGTAATAAAGAGATATTTTTCTATTAAAATAATCTAATTTCTCCCCAAATGAAGCTGATTGCAACCACAAAATACAGCCTTCTGATTCATCCATCACTTCTACATAATCTGATTCTTCTACTAGGATTGCTGCTTAACTCCTAAGAATGGCCATATCAGAGCCTTAATTTGAGAATTCAGAGATATTTTTCTTTTAAAGAATATTCTAGATAAGGAACATTGTTTATGATATGCTGCAAAACACTGGTATGTTCATGCAGAAATTTTTCTTAACAATTTAAGTTTGTGGAACATAGCAGGGTATAATTCCCTATGGAAGGTGCATAATGCATGTTAACACAAAACAAACACCTCCAAAACTTATTTGATCACTAAGTTTCTATTATAAAGAACATCTATTAATCCCAAAATCCTGTAGAAGAAAAATAACAATAAAAAAGAATTAGTGTTATTGAAATCTCATGTGCCAAACACCATGCAATCTAGTTAAATGATAACAGCACCCTATGCAGTAAGTTTATTTTCCCATTTAAGAGAAGAAAAATAGGCTCAAAGAAGTTAAGTACTGAACTTCTCTCATTAAAATGTAATCTTTCAGGGTCATTTAGAGAAATGAGCTAGAGATTGTGTTCTTCAGTCCTTTTAGAGACATCATCAATGGAAAAAAAAATGCAGACAGTGTTGTCAGAGTCCCCAGCTTAATAACAGATGGATGGTACAGATGGATGTTGGGGTTTCATCCAAAGCAAGGCCAGTCCAGCAAAATTCCTCAAGAACTAGCACTGCTCACTTTCTAACCAGGCTTTACTGGCATGCGTATTTGGTAATGAAAATGAAAGAACACAGGAGGTCCAGAGCCTGGAATATACGATTTCCCACAGAAGTTTCGGGAATATACGATTTCCCACAGAAGAAGTTTCTCCCTCTGGGACCAATAAGTTCCAGTTCCCAAGAAGTGCTAGGACTATATGAGAACAAGGTTTTTCCAAGATCCTTGCTAGGTAGAAGTAACACCTCATTAAGTTGTATAGGCCCACTCTTAAAATGTTTAGCTGTTCACTTGGGAAACCCAGAGAGTGGACATTTTGTTCTCATTTACCACCCTGTCTTCTGGAAATGTCCCCTGAAATCATTATTATGCCATTTCCTTCATTCTATTCATCTTGGGAAAGAAATAATTTAAAGATTTAGAATCCATATTTGATCAGGAATCAACTCTTACTACAACAATTTAAATTATATTAATAATTTTATTTGATTAGATGAGCAATGGCTATCATTATTACTTCTACTCCTGTTGTCATCTGGCACAGATGTTTTGGTAAGAATTCTTGATTCATTATCTCACTTTGTCTTTACTTCTTATTAAAGTAAGCATTTATCATCACCATTTCACCCATAAGAAAACTGAGGTTAAATAACTTGCAATCCAGGCAGACTCCAGAATCCATGGTCTAACCAGTTCCTTATTCTGCTTTCTCTTCAGGCTTCACATTTTTTCATTCCCAAACTGTTTCCCCCTACTTAAATATGTGATCTACAAAACACATATCTTAAGTTACTTCCTTCCTTCTAGGAATAAGCTATAACTTTTTAATTATGACATGAAATCTCAGATGCTAACTGTTATAACATGGAACCTCAATTATTAACTATCCACATAGGGATAAGTGCATAGTTCAATAAAGCAAATGATGTTGATATTATTTCTCAAAAAAAATTAAGTCAGAATGGGAGTGTAACACAGTGGTAGAGTATTTGCCTAGCGTGTGTGAAGTTCCAGGTTTAATACAGGCCAGATTTGATCTGAATCTAAAGGAGCTTATTTTTCCAAAGCCCTGAGAGGTGCCCTTGCATTTTTGTATTAGTAATAGTTGTAATTTTTTTTTCCTGAAGGGAGTCTCCAATTGTATAAGCTTCACAACCCACAAAACCCATATCCATTCATCACTGTTTAGTAGTTAAGAGAATGAACCATATGGTTGGTCTGCCTTGGGTGCGAATCCTAACTCTACAATTCAATAACTGTGTACTCTTGAGTGTGTTACTTAAACATTCTGTGTCTTCATTTTGTCTTTTGAAGACTGAACATTACAATAGCAGACAGATATAGAATTATTTACTATAGATATAGCATTAAATAATTTGCTGTAGCAAAGAAATTAATACAGCACATGAAGTGCTCAATAAATGTAAACTATTGTGTCACTATTTATTATTTTAACAGCATATGTGGATAAGAGCAAACTTTATTTAGCTGCAATACTTTTATGTAACAGCTACTTTGTCTAGTCAGAGAGCCATTAATACCAATTACCATTTAAAGAACTGTTTTCAGTCCAACCTAGTGTGGAAACATATTCTGAATCAGTCTTCCTGTAGTGTATTTATTAATGATAGATATTTCTGTTTCAAATCATTTGAATATACTTAGTAGCCTTTAGACAAAGTTACTTTGGGGTTTCAAGTTTTCTTAATAAGCTCTTGAATGATTTCCTCAAGTTTGAGCTCTTGATAATCCAAATAAAACCCTCCTGCCTTTATTGTCTCAAAGTGCATACTAGCCACATTCTAAGTTGTTTTCTTTTCCTTTTTAATTTGCAGCACAAATTAAGATACTCACTTGCTCAAAACTGTTTAAATGCAAATAACAACAATAACAGAATTCTGATGAGGGCAACCACACTGGTTAAATATTTGCAATGTTTTTATCTAATATTGATCATAATGATGTAATACAGTCCAAGCTAGCTTCATTTTCCACTTTACACAAAGCAAACTGAAGTTCAGAATAGTGAAATAGCTTGTACAAGTGGCATTGTAAATAAGTAGGAAAACAGGAAAAGAAGCTGGAAATTCTAAGAGTCAAAGTTTGTCCTGAGTAACTTCAAAGATCAAGTTCCTTAGTAGAACAAGGTTTTTTTTTTTTTTTCTTCTTCTAAATCTTGGTTCTCAGTAGAGACTTACATAAATGGGAGAAGACTTTTATTTGCAAAGCATGTCACACTAGAATAAAGCTGAAGAAGTGTCAATAAATGAATGTAGTACCCTTCTGGTGATTATTATTAATAACTTCAGGTATGGTAACATTTGGGGAAGCCCCCATTTAATAAGTAGCCTTGTCTGTACCAGCCTTATGCATGTATAAATGTGATGTGAATATTGTTTTATGGAAAAGGAAAAACCTAGTAAAAAGAGCTCCTCTCCATACTTTATTACCATACTAAAGAGTACACCATTATTTCTTCCAAGTTAAAACTTCACTGATCCAAGAAACCTTAATTTTCACATGCAAAATTCCATGGAATTCAACTATAGAAGGATACTAAAGACAATTAAGATTAATGACACAGAAGTAGGAAAGTGGGAACTATAATTAAAGAGAGTCACAGCAACAAAGAAAGGATGTGATCTGGAGTTGGAAAATTAGAGTTTTCATCCTGCTTTTATTTTTCGCTGTAGCATGCTATCCCCTCAGCTCAATGCACTGATTTTTTAAAAAGTCACAACTTAGTACTCTCTCATTCAGACTAGTATTTCTGGATTTTTTAAACTTCAGAGTTCTTTTTTTCCCCTAATCCTTCAGTCAACTCTATTAGACATTAAAAAGGAGTAGATAGCACATTAGTGAAATTTCAGCTGATATTTTTTAGGAGGAGGCAGAAACATTGTTGAGGGCAAATAAGGCAGACTCTGATACAGAGATATTGAGGTCTAATTTCAGAGGAAATGCACTTTTCCCTAGGAACCAATAAACTTGATCATAAAATCAAGATACGCAGGCTAGGAAAATGAAATCATAGTTGCTATCACCAATAAAGAAGCCATGAATTATTCTAAGCCTTGAAGAATTTAGTAGCATATAATGCTACTCCATGAATCAGGAGCCTGAGTAAAGTTACTAGTAACGCAGAGTGACTTTCAACCTAAGAGCCAAGAACAGGTCATCACAGGTTTGGGGGTTGTTGAAGTAGCACTTATAATTACCATAGTAATGATAATAACAATACTACTTTAGGTTTGCATAATACTTTATAATTTTAAAAGCATTTCCACATATATGGTTTCATTTAAACCTGGAAAGGATTCAGTAAGGTGAACAAGAAAGGAATTATAATTCCCATTTTAGGAGAGAAAATTAGAAGTGAAAGTGGAGAAATCACTTCTACAAAGTTGTTTAATTCTTGAAGCCACAACCATTGTACAAAATCAGAACTCAATGTCTCCATTTATTCCAATTTCCTCTTTTACATATGAGGAAACTGAGGACTGAAGAGGGAAAGGGACTTCCTCCAGGAGAATATAGTTAATCGGTGGCAAAGCAAATACTTGTATCCAAGGACTAGTTATCAATCTTTTCTCCAAACTTTGTTGTCAACTAAAGTCTTGAGAGGAAAGGATGATTAAATAGATCCACATTAGTTAGGAAATATGGCAGAAGGAGCCCAGATCTACCTTTAATATTCAATGAGGAAGAAAGATTTTCACTTAGATATTTGTAATAATAGTGGTACTTGCAGTGGAATAAATGAATGTAGTTTTGAACACTCTTGAATCAGAAAGATATAGATCATATAGGCAGAGGGGCAAAAATGACACCAGCAATGTGGGTATTGATTTATGAAGAGAGTCTAGAAGATTAAAAGTGCTAAATATGCATGACTTGGCTAATGACTGAGGAAAGACAAGGAAGTCTATAAATATTTGAGGGGTATAAATGCTATAGAAGATGCAAGCATATTTTAAAAGCAAGAGAGGAAAAGCTAACACCATTAGGATTAATGAAACTTCATATCAGCTGAAAAGGAAAGAAAGGGAAAAATAAAAGTTGAACATAAGGAAAAAGTAAAAATGGAATTCATTGTTTTCCAGATTTATCTTCTAAGGCCAGAGGCAAAGTGTGTAATATGGGACATAAAATCTTATTGGGCCAAAATCCATCAGACGAATCCACGTTCCATGGATACACAGGGGTTGGAGCACAAGCCCTTGGAGGTCCTTTCCATATCTCATTTTTGCAAGACTGGAACCATATGATATTGTTTTGCTTTTCATTTATTATGAAGACTGGCACTGTGGAGCTATGTATATTAAGAGGAGTGGGCTCTCTGAGGGTTGACTCCTCTGTTCAATTAAGGTCAGTAGAGCTCAACCAAATGGGAGAAAATCAGAGTTGACTATATAAAACTAACTCCTAATAGATAAAATCAGAGTTGACTATATAAAACTAACTCCTAATAGATGAAATAATTAAACATAGCAGCCTCATGTGGGAATAAATGCATATGGCCTGGCTTTCATTCACCTGAAGACAGGTGGGACTACTTCTTCCACAAGCAAGGTGTACAGAAAAAGCTCCTTGGCAGTCAGGCATGGTTGCACACCTACAATTCCAGCATTGGCAAGGCTGATGCAGGAAGGTTGTGAGTCTGAGACCAGCCTGGGCTATATAGAGACACCATGTCTTAAAACAAAATAAAACCTTGATTGAGGCAAAGGTTAGATCACATCATTGTCCCTTGATGCTGGTTCCAAGTTTGTAGTTTTGTGATGCCCACCAGTACCTGAGATGCCTATTTAGCATGGGTCTACCTTGTCTTGTTCTCACTACTCATGACCTTCTGGATCCCATTTCATTGGTCAGCTATTGCCCTTCCCTGCATCCTAACACCTGTGTGGTTTGATAATGAGATGTAGCTGATATGATGATAGTATACCTGCAAGGTGAAGAAAAAATTTAAGTCTACTGAAGCTTCTGAATGTACTAAGCTGTCTGCTTAGACTCCGGCTGCCTGCTTACTCCTCCCTCCTTCCCAGGGACAGTGACTATCTTGCTCACCACTGGGACCTAAAAATCACCGTATCTTCCATGAAGTGAGCGTTTAATAAAATGAACTCCATAGATTAAACTCCATTGATTTATTTGTTTAATAAATTAATAGATGTAAATGAGCCCCAGCCTGCTTCGTTGGCTGAGTCTCAATGATCCTAGACTTTGAATCTTCAGATCTTGGGGATTTGTTTCCAGTTCTGAATCCCCATCTACGGAAGGGCTACTGGCTGGATCTTGACCTAGAATATTGACACATGCCTGTCTTGTCTTCCCAGAAATCCTAATGGTTGTCCTTTCTCACCGTATTGGAATTATGTTGACTTTGACACTAGTCTACATAAACCCTAGTTTATCCCACTACTTTAGATAATGTAATTTGGGTGTGTAATCACCTCCCAGGTTCTCTGTGGTTTACCACTCCATGGCCTGTTCACTCCAACTTCTTCCTCCCCAAAAACTTCTGGGATGTCATTCTATATCTCCTCAGAACCCATGCCACTTACGGAACACAAACTTTTTCTTTTAAATCTTTGGTTTTTTTCTCCTTCTCTTTTTCTGAAGACTCCCTTGTTCTTCTAAAAACCTCTGGCTGAGGTTTTCAGCCAGAATTCTGGTTGCCATCACATCTTAGAACATTCATTAGAAATGTGTGCTATGGAAAACCACAGATCATTACAGCAGTAGTCGGAAGCCAATGTGCCAGGATAATGAAAAACAATTCTGCAGTTTCACATGGTCTGTTAGTTGTGTTTGTCATAAATGAGTTGTGCAGATTTGGAGTGAATGATCCATATCATATTGAACTGTCCTTTTTTATAGCTGACAATTGAAGGTGACTGAGAAGCAGGGCCAGTGTCAGACTGTATCTAATTGGAAACCTTCTCTCATTAGTGTCCGATGTTGACTTGTATTACTTGATGAAATTAGGACCACAGTGGAGTGGATTTTATTATACAGAATGAGCTGGTTGAGCTCTCTTCCATTTCAGTGTTTTTTTAACCTCTTCCCACCCTTAACTCTGTGGCAGAGGAGCCCAGCGGGGCAGGAATTTTGAGTAAGGCAGATCTGTGCACAAACAAAACAAAAACAGTAATGTAGTGAAGGATATTGAAACCATATGGACTTTTATGCCATACATGTTAGAATAGCTCCTGGGTACTGATATGTAACCAGAGGACCAGGGGGACTTCTGAGAGGTCACCTGGACTCCATCTCTCCAGGCAGAATCACCCTTCACCAAAGCCAGGTAGCTGAGAACTCATCTCTCAGGTAGAAGAGAACCCACATTCTCCCTTTATCCTTTCCTGGTCATTGGATGCCTTGATAAAAAACACTCTAAGAATTCTCACTGAAAGTTTGTGTCTTTCACAAACATTTGAATGAAGGAGAGATTTTACTCTAGCTTCCTTCTCCTCTGACCTTTTCCACATCTAGAAGAGATAAAAGGAAACAGGGATGAGCTGGGCACTGTGACTCACAACTATAATCTCAGCTACTCAGGAGGAGGAGGTGGGGAGGACTTCAATTTGAGGTCAGTCTGGACAAAAAGTTAAGATCTCCATCTCAACCAATAATTAGGTGTGGTGGCATGCACCTGTCACCTCAGCAAAAGAGGAGGATCATGGTCCAGACTGACCAGACCCTATCCCCAAAATAACTAAAAGCAAAAAGGGCTGGGGGCATGGCTCAAGTGGTAGAACACCTGCCCGGCAAGTGCAAGGCCATAAGTTCAACCCCCAGAATCACTGAGAGAGAGAGAGAGAGAGAGAGAGAGAGAGAGAGAGAGAGAGAGAAATGGGGATAGAGAAGTGAAAAGTCTCAATAGAATATATCAATTCCATTGGAGAAAAAAAACTTCAGACCTCCCAAAAAAGAGGCAAGAAAACAGATTTGTGCTCACAGTCTGATACTAATTAAGTATGCATTAATGACATAGAGCTTAAAGTTTTTAAATCTGATTTTTGAAAGCCCACAGACAGACCAGTTTAATTTAATGTTTTGTTTTGGATTTTTTTATGGTTCTGTGAGTTTAAGAGTAAACTAATGTTGATAATAACTACCCACCTTCTGAATGATTACTTGAGCATTTCATAAATGTGAAAATGCCTTCAAAAGGCTTAACAAAAAGTAGGAAGTTCAGAAGTTTCATCTGGAATACATCACAAACCAGTACCCACAGATTTATTTATTTTCTCTAAAACTCCCTAGTCTTAGAAATAAGGTTTTTAAGCCATATTTCTTATCTCTTCCAGAAGTGGTAAACAGTCAAGGGAGAAGAAACCTAACTAGAATAAAATCCCCATTCCTTCATTCAACTACTTTCTTTTTCTTAGCTAAAGATGCAAGCTTTTAATGAGAACTGCCAAGCGTGTATTGACCTAGTGATATACAGTCAACCTCAGTTTCAGAAAATAAAATAATGACTGATTTAAGCTGCATTCACATCTAATGAATGCCTCTATCTTTTATAATCTTTGACTGTATTGACTCTGAGAGGAGAATTGAGAGGGGATTCTGTTCTTGACAAAATCACAATATTGATGAAGTTAATCCCCTGGGTCCTTCCCTGCTCTTCCCATGTTCTCTTTCTCACTTTTTACCTCTCCCACCCCACGCCTTCACCATGATCTCCTCTTCATAGTACAGTACATAATAATTACCTTTTCTGTTCGGTGCTTTCTTGTGTCTATTCTCAAACCACATTTATGTATATATTTTGAGAACAATTAAAATTGTAGCTAAGTCACTATAAAATATTAATGGCACTGCCATATTCAATACATTACTAACCTAGAAACATTTAGAAGTAAGCAGAACCACCAGTTCATCATGCATTGTCTTTTCTTACCTATATGGAATTTTATCCACAGGCAGCAATATGAATTCAGTATCATAACATTGATTATATCCCATCCATTACCCCCTGGGTTGCAGAAAATCACAGATTATTAGAACTAGAAGGAGCTTGAAAAGTCACCATTGCACTTACCATTTTTAAGATCAGGAAATGGAAGCCTAGAGAGTTGAACTAATACCCAGGTCACTTAAGAGTCAATGAACAAACTGAGTCTAACGTTCAGGTACTAGCTCCTAATCCGGCATTCTTTTTTAAAAATATAATGTTTTGTACTGGGGGTACATTATGTGATTTTCAAAAGGTCTTATAATATATCATAGTTGAATTCACCCCTCCATCATTCTCCTTTATCCTTCCCTCCCCCATTCCTGAAATAGTTTCAATGTCTCATTTTTCCATTTTCATACATGAGTACATAATATTTCCACTACATTCACCCTCCTACCCCCTTTCTTTATATCCCCCCACTGGAACCAACCCCCAGATAAGACCTGTTTTACCTTCCTGTTCTTCACTTTTGAAAAGGGGCATTTTTTGCCTGAGGTAGTTCTACAGGGAGTTTCATTATGACATTTTCATGTATATATGTATTATAAATGGAATTGGTTCTTTCTACCATAACACACTACCAAGTCCAACCTGCACTGTGCTAGATCTCACATGCTTCACTCAATGCTATAACAAGGCTTTCTTTCAGACATAAAATATCCTGAATAAATAGAAGATGGTAAAAAGGGCACTACAAACACCAAATCTATACTGTCATATCTCAAATCCAGAATGCCTAGTGGTACTGATAAGTGGTATGTGCTACCTAGATGATGCCCCAAAGAATTATTTTTTGGATAATTTGTAAATGTTTTATACCATGAAAACATGTCTAAATATCTTATTGATGCTTTTACATTTTTGGACAACTACAATTTCTATTAGCAAGTCTGTCAGGGATGTCTTTGTAGAAAGGGGAATTAAACAGAGTTAGAAAATTGTTGGTGGGTAGTTAGTAAAAATGTGAAGAAATTACACAGTAAGTAAAGGAAGCAGGATCCCATTGCAGAATCCACAATTCTATTAATTTAAAAGAACTTCTACAAACGAAATATGATGGAAGCCTCAGGAGAATGCCCATTTAAAGAATCTACTCACATACTGTACTTTGTTGATAACAAACATCTGGCTGGAGAGAAAACAATTCAGTCAATCAACCAGATGTTTAGTCTACCCCCTGCCAAACATCTGGGCGATGGATGGGATCATTTCCTTTTCATTAGGGAGGTTGGCCACAGTGACCCAGAGGTGCAATCAAGCATGAGAACACAAAATGAGGATGACGGATGTCTTGATACTCCAAGATCCCCAGGGTGGGACATTTTTCAGGTCTGTGGGTCAGTTCAACATCGCTCTAGTTTAAGACTTGTTGGTTTAAGTCTTGTTAGTTAAGTTTGCTGTTCTGAGACACTTTGATGCTAGCACATTTTGTTAATCCCTATTTCATGAAAAGCAGACACCCTGAATTGAAAAGGAACACCTTATTGACATTCAAGAATAGAAAGCCATTGGTTGAAAGTTATACTGGTTTCCTCTCAAATTATCATTAAGTGAACTTCTGCTGTTTTAACTGCTGTGGGGGAAAAGGTGCCGACATTTTGTTGGCACAGGCCTAGGGATTTATAATGAGTATAGAACTTGGCTCCATTATGAAACATAATCCATCTGACAAAAGGAAATCATTTAATGGGCACTCTCTTAATTACAATTTGGAAGAGAGAGAAGTTGAGGACAATAGCAGAAAGCAAAAAAGGTCACTTAATAAGAATTATTTTTGGATTTTGTTCTGGTAGACCAGCATCCCCAAGGGTTGAAGAGGAATATCAACATTTACCATTTTTTCTCCTCAATTCAAAGGCAATGAGGAAAAAAAGCATAAAGGAGTAGGAATATATAAAAAGAAGGGAAATAAAGGGCTTTATTGCTTTGTATATCAAGGAATAACAGGATCGCTATGACATTTATAATTTATTATGTTATTCTCTGGAATTTTCTTCTGGAAGTGGAGGGCTCTCTGGAAGAAGATGACTGGCTCAGGAACATTGCTGGATCTGATCTAGGCATCTTTAGAAAGAAGATCTGTAACTTTGCTGATAGCCTTCTTTCAGCAAAGAAGAGACTGTCCCTACATAAAAAAAGAGTACTCCTATCTCAGTTTGTCTTCCTTGCTTACAATGATAACAATGGTAATGCCTTACAGGTATTCAGAGCTCCAGTTTTCAAAGTACTTTCATACGATGACTTCTTTTGGTCCTTGTTCTTCACTAGGTACAGTTTAAAGGAAACAGAAGGTAAAGTATAATCAAATGTGTACTCTAGGCCTATTTACTTCCCACATATTTCTCAAAGCTCTTTCACATAGTCTCTTATTCCGCATATAAACATCAAAACATATGAAATTTTACTTCCTTTTTAATTGAGGAAAAGATTATACCTACAGAGGTTAAGTAATTTACCTAAAGACATCCAACCAGTGAAGGACTAAGTTGAAATTTGAACCCAAGTCTCTTTCCAAATCCCATGTTACCATAATCAATGCTTTAATTTACCAAGACAAATCAACGCAAAAAAAAAAAACTTTTATAATAGGACTCTTAAGTCATAATATAATTTATTTAATGCCATAAAAATCATTGTATATAAATGCATATTATTTAATATGCACTAGGCATCTTTTCTTGAAATCTTGGGAGACAATCTACACTAACATTAGACCATCTATGAAGTGTCTGAGTAAAAGTAAAAATAACCAGTTTGGTAATATAATCAGTTAGAAAATATGTAGAAACATCATGTACTTAGTAATGTACATTTTTTCTTAGTAATGCTAAGAAAAAAAAGAATTATAACAGATGATTCCTTCCTCAAGAAATCTATGATTTCATTAAGCAAACTAATGAATAGCCAGTATACAGTAGTACAGTAATATTTAGGTTAATATTTGAAATTTACGAGTTGACATAACAAACTACTATATACAAAATAAGATGAGATATACCTGTTAAATTGTTCATACAGATAATAAAAATCTGCTGGATAGGATCAAACAGAATAGGAGTGGGCTTTGAGGAGGAATAAACGAATTCTTTTAAGCTCTGCCCTATCTGGCCTTCTCTCTAGGGTGAACGAGAAGGAGGTAACATTGGAGGGCTTGTACTTAATCAATTCATTTGACAGATGAGGAAACTGAAGCAAAAATAGAATTTCACCCAAATCTTTAACTTTAAAGACCAAACTCTTTTTTATAAACTCAGGGAGGCACAGAATTTAAAAAGAAACAGACATATTTTGGATAAAAGTTTCAGAAAATCTTGGAAGTGAGACAGATGAGGTACATTTGTTACACAGCAGAGTGTGCTGAGTTGGAATAAAGGTCTATCCTTTGGGAAAGAAATGTAAGGTATGTACGCCAGAGGGAGACTTTACAGGACCTGAGGGGAAGAAAAAGGAATTTTGCTTTAGGAATTAGGAACTATCGTCAGTTCTTAACCAGAATCTTCTTTGACTACAATGGCAATAGTCTACAGAATAGATTGGAGTGAGAAAACACTGGAATTCTTTAACAATCAGTTATAAGGCCACTGTGATGATAACGTCTTCCTAGTAATGAGGGAGATACATTCAGGACAGAGCTGGCAACATGGAACATGTAACTTGCCCGGATGTGCACTGGACAAGCCTGTTGAGGGACGTTTGGGGTAATCTACCACTGAGATGAGTTAACTGAGATTTTTTAAAGTCAGATTTATTGAGTTATAATTCAAATAAGAGTTAAACTCATTCTTTTGAGGTATAGTTTTTCACTTTAAATTTATTCACATAGATTTGAATGGCTCAGATTGGGGTTTTGATATTAAAACCTAAATCGTAAGTGAATATTTGAGTCTGTGTGCTAAGGTAGACATCTTGGGAGCACGAATTAGCATATGCATTGACTTGGAGCAAGTCAATGCAAAATCTCCCCTTGAAGTTTTATTTTCATTCTCCCATTCACTTCTGAACCTGGGCAATTCACTACTCTTATCTCTCAGGCTCTCCTGGCTCTGAAATATGCTCTCAACTCAGCCTTGCTCTGAAGCCAAACATAAATGCCATCTGCCCCTCAACTGCATGAATACCATAGGTCTCATCCTTCCTTCCATTGTGTACTTCCTTGACCAAAACCAAGGTCAGTCAGCAACTACTCAGCTCAGCAACTCCCGTGCATTTAACACAGTCCATCCCAGCCCACCCTCTCAAAATAGTTTCTTCACCTGACCCTGGGTACAACACTGTTTCTATTGAGTTTCAGATCCATTAAATGTTTCTTGCCTTCCTGACCTTTACAGATTGAAATACTATAGGGATTAAACCTCAGATTTCTTCCCTTTTTAGCTGCACTCAACGCCTAGGTAATTTCACTCAATCCCATGATTCTAAAGATGATCCACACACTGAAGACTCCTAAATATATACTTCTGAAACTAACTTCTCCTTTGAACTCGAAATCGATACCACTGTTGTCTCAACATCATCTCCTTTGAACTCGAAATCGATACCACTGTTGTCTCCACATCATCTCTTGGATATCTAAAAGTTATCTCAAACTTAGCATCTCTAAAATCATACTCTTAATATTCTCCAAATATGCTCCTCATATCAGATCATGTCAATAAATGACAGCTCCATTTCAAACCCATAGAATAATTTATGACTCCACTCTCCCACACTCTGCATCAGTAAATACTATTAAATCTACCTTCAAAACAAATCAAATCCCACTTCTGCTTCCAGGTCTTTGCATTCACTTTCCTATGCCTGAAACTATCCTCCTCCAGCATGGCTTTCTCTTTCTCTTCTTTCAGGTCTTTCCTCCACTGTCACCTCCTCAGAGACACTTTCACTGACCAAGAGTTCCATCTGCAACTATGACTTTATATCATTTTTCATTCTAGCACTTTACTATCACCTAATTCAGCTCCTGATGATGCCCTATCCAAATCCCCTTCACCTTATTCTTGGCTTTTTCTGGAGAGCACCAGACACTTCATTGATAGCATATGCTTTCCTTTTCTCTTTGACTGATTGCATTAGTGATTTCCTCTGGCCATGCAAATGTGTTTAGCCTGTGTGTAAAGCAGGATAGAAGTTCTGAGAAGTTAGTACTCTAAGAAGCAAGGAGACATGTGAGTTGTGGATTAATACTCCAGTTCTTCAGCCCTTGAGAGAAAAACCTTCAGTGGTCCTTCGCAGACTTTCAGAGAGTCCTCAGAAGAGTTCAACCCCACTTGTCCACAGTGGTAACTCACTCATTAATGCACCCTTCATTGACTTTTCTCCCTTCTCTGTCTTACATCTCTACTTCCTCATTGTGATTCATGAATTACCTCCTAAATAAACTATTTTAGGACAAATCTTTGTCTTAGGGTCTATTTGTAGGGAAACTAAACCTGAAACATTTTAATTTTTTGTTTTATTAACATATTAATTGTACAAATTAATGGGTTTTACTGTGAGATCTTCATACAGTCATATATGCATTGATCACATCTGCCCTCCCTTCTTCCTCCCTCTGACCTTCCCCTCTCTCCCCATTTTCCTGCAATGATAAGATTTCATTTTTCTTTATGGCTGAATAATACTTCATATTGTATATTTGCCATATTTTCATTAGCTGTTCATCTGTTTATGATCACCTAGGCTTATCCCATAGTTTTTGTGAGTACTATCACAAAAAACAAGGGTATACAGTTATCTTTTTGTATGCTGAGTTAATTTCCTTCAAATATGTGCCCAAAAGTCTTATAGCTAGATCATATGGAATTTTGTTTTTAATTTTTTTAAAGTCTCCATACTTTTTTTCCATAGCAGGTATATTCATTTGCATTCCCACCAATATTGTATAAGGGTTCCTTTTTTCTCTGCATCCTCACCAGCATGTTATTTTTTTGTTTTCTTAATAATAGCATTCTAACTTAGGTGAGATGGAATCTCAAAGTGGTTTTGATTTCCATTTCCCTGATGGCTAGATTTACCAGAGTATCTTTTTATGTACTTATTGGCCATTTGTACTTCTTTTGAGCACTAGTTAGATCTTTTGCCCCTTTTTGGATTTGGTTATTTTATTTTCTGTTAAGTTTTTTTTTAGTTCTTTAAAAAATTTTTATTTATCATACACTAACATTATGAGAAGATTGCACTGTGATAATTTCATACATGCATACATTGTACCTTGAGCAAGTTCACCCCCTCCATTATATTTTCATTCCCTCCTCTTTAAACAATGTTTATTGGATTTCATTAAACTGTGTTCATATGCATATATGCAGCATATTTCCATACACTTTATATTCTTAATATTGATCCTTTGTCAGATGAATAGCTGGTATTTTCTCCTATGCTTCAAGTATTCTTTTCACTTTGTTGATTGTTTACTTTGCTGTGCAGATGCTTTTTATTTTATACAATCCCATTTGTCAATTCTTGCTATTGTTTCCTGGGCTTTTGAAGTCCTATCCAGGAAATCATCATTGCCTATGTCAATATCTCGAAGTGTTTCCCCTATGTCTTTCTCTAGTTGCTGAAACATATTTTATATGTTTACTTATATGTTTATTTGTTTATCATCTATATCCCTTACTACAATGAAAGCTCCATGAGAATAATAAAGTTGTTTTGTTAACAGCTGTAAACCACTATATACATTCCTAGCACATAGGAAAAATCACTTTTTTAATTGAATAAACATGAATGAATGAACTTGATCTCCATTTCCATTTGATTTCTTCCCACTGTGTTTTCCTGCCACTGGGCTGCAGCATCATGGGTTAGAAGTTCTGTGCTGTCAATGTGACAGAGCAAACAGAATTTCAGAAGGAAAGTAAGCTTGTGAATGGGAAAGCAGAAGGAAAAGAAATGCATATTTTTCCACATATGTCTTTTCAAAAATTACAGGATTATGGCTGAGAGCATAGTTTTAAGTCACAGATTCCTGCCTAGAAAATATGAGGCCCTGGGTTCTAGCCCCAGTACTTCAAAAAAAAAAATCACAGAAGCAGGCCTCTGAAAAATAATATCCAAATCTGGAGTGGGATCAGGTGATAAGTGGCTCAATGAACTTGGCCTCATCCCAGGAATCCCATACCCAGTGTTGCATGACCTCAGTCACTGGGGCTCATCAGAAGATCAGGTAGGGAAGAAGACCTGGACAAAACTCCATCCACTCCAGTACTTTCTTCTCTAGTCATTGGCCTCTCATCAGCCTCTGAAGCACAAGAGCTATTCTGAATGGCTGGTCTGGTCTGCTAGTCACTAGCCAAAAGGCAAGGTCAGAAGTTCATGCCCTTTGCTCTTGACCTCAGTGACATCCATTTATTTGGGATGAACCCATTGTTCCAAACACATTAGAAGGACCCCACTGAAGTAATGAAGAAGAAAGTTCATTGGGATGCACTGGAGGCAGAAATCTTTGTTGAGAAAACAGAAGACCTAATCAGGGTAGACTCATTGGGGTTCATGGACCCCATTAATACTCTTTCAGCTTCACAGATTTCAGAGCAACCTCTCCTGTGACAGC
The DNA here is from genome assembly GCF_047511655.1 of Castor canadensis. Classification (NCBI taxonomy): domain Eukaryota; kingdom Metazoa; phylum Chordata; class Mammalia; order Rodentia; family Castoridae; genus Castor; species Castor canadensis. The sequence goes on from NC_133398.1 coordinate 63,843,237, forward strand.
TGTGAGGTTCTGAGTAGAGGAATGGTCAGTGTTAGAACTAAGTTTGATGACACTGACAGGTAGTATGACTGTACAACTTCCTTCACATCATAATCAAATCTTAGTTTCAAAATTCAGGAAATGAGCCCCAAACAGTGCCCTGTCTCACAGAGTTGTTAAAATTAAATAAAATTGTAAGGAAAATGTCCTGGCACATCTAGGTTCTCAATATGCAAAAATGATGGAATGTTCCTTAGTACTGCTCTAAATATAGCCATTGCTTCCTCCCTGTGAGTGCCATCTTCCCCAAAGTCTAAAGTGTTTCCATTGCCTAGGGAACTGCTGATGAGGGAGCAGACCTGAGAGTCTGATCAGATGCATAAGTAGAGATGAATGTGAACATGTGGAGGCAGGGAAGTGGCATCAAACTCTGTGCCTGGACAATACCTTTCTTGGCAGGTCCACTCCTGGGGGACAGGCCTGGAGGTCTCTTTTTTCCTTCCCCGTAATTCTATTCTACATCTTGGTCTTACAGGACTTCCATAAACGCCCTTTGCCATGGCACCTATAATGCTGTCTCCTGCTTCTCTCCCTGAATCCGAATTCATTTGAAACAAAGCAGTCCTCGCTTCTCATGATGGTGAAGATGGGCAGGGAGCAGCTGAGCAGAGTGGGGCGGGGCAGAGCCATCTGTGCATTCCACCGATAGGAGTCTGTGTATGAGTCCTGTGGAAAGGAAGTCCTCTATGCACAGTGGAAGAAGAGCTATAGCTTGCTGCAGGATATGAGGATGCTCAGAGGATTCCCCACGGTGTCTGGATTGCAGGATCATCATGTTCTATGCTCTCCTGCTTAGCCAGCCAAAGACTCCTCCAGAGTTTATAAAGAATCTCCTTGGAGGGGGCAAGAGGAAGGGGGAGAAATGACCCAAACACTGTATGCACATATGAATAAAAAAAAAAAGAATCTCCTTGAATTATTGGTCTTTCAGGGCCTGAAGAAATCAAGAAGGGAAAAGAGATAAGAAAGTAACTGTTTGTGTTGGGTACCTAGAATGTGCCAAGCTGCTCATTTCATTCCTTCAACAACTCTGTGAAGTTAGTGATGATGAGTGTTATCTATATTACATTTGGGACTCATGGGGAGAGGGTAAGAAATGCGCTTGAAGGTAAATGTGCCATTTTTCACTTCATTCCACTGCTCAAACAATTCAGGTTGCCAAGAATCCTTCCCACTGCTATGAGGTATGTGCCAGTCAGGGCAGGGCATTTTGCTCTTAGATACAGGTGTTTTTGTTGAACTTTGGATGCCACCACCAATGCATGATAATCAATACATCATAATGGCTCCATGAATGGGAGTGCACATGTGAGTGCAGGACAACTGTCTCAGCTCACTTGGGGATGTAATTATTGAGAGTCAGAGACAAAGAGAGCCTATGCCCAAGCAAGGGAACATTGATGGCATTAAAAAAGAAAAAAGACAACTGTAAAGACACCATCAAAATATCATGTACTAGAATTGTCCTCATGGGAGAATCTACAAGCTCATATCTATACAATTCTGAGTTCAAAAGCCCTGGAGAAGTTCTCTTACCTGCATAAAATGTCCCAGGATAGAGTAAAATAAAAGTCCAGATATTTTTGATTGGGTGAATTCCATCTGAAGGAGAATGGCAGGGTTTGTAGCTCTGTCCCTCCAACCTACTGGTTTCCCCCCTTACTCCAGGCCTCCTCTTCACTTGTCATTCACCCTAGATGCATCCTTCAGGGCATTTGTATCCACTGCCAAATTCTAGCACTGCTCTTTGTGGTGGCAAAAACTTAAAACTTAGAGCAGCAGGGCTTCAGCCCCAAGTGTGACAGCAACCTGCATAAGGAACAAAATTTCAAACTACTTGCCCTCTGAATTTCAGTTTTATCACCTGATAAAAAGGATGTTTCTAAGAGAAGCAGACAGAGCATAAGAAAGTCAGCCAACATATCTGCTCAGTACCAGGTCTCAGCTATTATATTTACAACAATAATGGCTGTTTCCTTCTGTTTCTGAGTGTTGCACTGTCTGTGGGAGAGAGCTAATAAAGATGGCAGGGCTCTTCTCCATTCTAACAGTTTCTGGTTCCAAAGAATCCAGGGCAATATGACCAACTTTTGGTTTGAAGAAGCAGCCCAGAATCAGGCTTGAAGGTACCTGCCAGTGTGGCTGCAGCCACAGGCACTAATCCATGACAGTGGATTCCAGAGAAAAGGAAGCACAAAGAGAATGGAATAGATAGCCCAGCAATAGCTGCCCACACTGCTCAAGACACAGACTTTGGCTAGCAAAACTACAGGGCCAACTCTCAGCCAAGTCAGCAAAATGCCCAGGCACATCCAGAAAGGGGATATTACATTATTATTGTCTTGTCTTCTCTCCAGATGTCTTGGTTTATGTAGGACACTAACCAAAAAAAAGCCCCAAGGAAGTCTTAGGCCCTTGAGACTGGAGTAAGCCTGTGATATGAACAGGATAGAAGGGGAAGAAAGGAAAAGAAACAGTGAGCAAGGCTGCTGTCCCTCAGACAGGTCAACACAAAAGAAATTGCTAGATCAGAATTCAGAAAATGGGTCAAATCACTCTCTCCCCACTTACAGGCTAGCTTGAGTCTCTTGACCCTCAATTTTTTAATTTAAGTTAAAAATATAAGATGATATGACTAAGCTGCATCTCTATAGCCTTTCCACTCTAAAAATTTGTGAATTGTAAGAAAGAAGAATGTTGAGATTTATTTAAAGGTATAATAAACTAGTTTATAAGCAATTAGACCCCACAAGATTGTCTGTGTTGTATTATTATAGTATGCATACTTAAAAGGAGATACTGCCTTGGTCCTTGGTTTATAATTCTGATCTGATATTACGGACTAATTAAATAGTCCACTGCAATGTACACTGATGGCTAGAACATAGCCTAGACTAGGAATCACAAGACCCAATTCTGACTCCTAGATCCCTTCCCTCCAACTATGCACCCTCTGACAAATCACCTAACCTCTCTGAGAATCTCCATCGCCTTTAGGCAGTGATAAAATGGAATCTTTAAAATTGTACTCCAAAGTACCCCAAAATGTTTCTGCCAAGTGTTCTCAATACCATCCCATTTAAACTGAGCCTAGACAAAGTGGTCACAGCTCCATCTATCTCAGCCTTGGCTGATAACTCTGAATCCTGGAGCTGCCAGTCTGAACATGGCATACAGATAGATAAGGCATAATCATGGTGTAGTAGGCTGGGTTTTCCCTTTCTGTTTTTGTTTTCTTTTTTGTTTATTTGTTTTTTTCTTTTTTATTGTTTTTATCTTTTTCTGTTTTTTGTCATTTGGGATTTTTTTTTCTTCTCTTATTTTTCTTTTTAATTTTTTTCTTTTTCATAGTAGGCTGTTGAGATAGACGAGTCAGCAGGACTCTGAGCTGATCTGGGACCACATTTAGAGATGTTCAGTGACTCAGGTCTCTCAAAAGGATCTGTTTCCAGTGAGACTGAGAAGGTGGTTTGGTTCAAAAGGCATTCAGTTGCAAAGATGATGGAGACACTGAACATCACAATAAAAACATAAGTCCTATATTCTCCTATCCTCAATACAGAAGCCAATTCAGATGTTAAGAAGTTTTCTTCAGGGGTGTGAAAGGTCTGTAGCCCTACAGTACTGACATTAGCAGGCTGTGTATGTCTCCTTGAGGCTTCCCAGTATCCTCTGCCATGGTACACAGGCAGGCCTGCACTCCCTGATGACTGGATTCTATTAGCTCATCTTGGTCTCTTAGCATGGGAGGCTAGGTGGTATACCTAGTTAGGAGTCAGGTAGCCTTAAAGTATGGCTGTGGTACAGGCTAGTTCACCCACATGGAAGGCATGCTTCAGAACCAATCTCCTTATACACTAAATCTATAAGCCAGGCAACCAGTAGAAGCTGCCAATCCCTAAATCCAAGAGTGAAACTCAACAACTAGATAAGTAAACTGCAGAAGTCAAATTCAGAGCCAAGAAGGCATATCCAGAAGCTGCCAAACTGTATTCAAAGATGAAAACAGTTTTTACAGATGGGGCTAAAAACTGCTTGAAAAGTTTGGATATCATGGGTAAAGCTCTGTCAGAATAGCAGACCTCAGGAGAACAGGAGGGGTCATTCATGTGCTTTACAGCCCCAAAGTCTCATTCAGCCCTTACATTCATGAATGAAAACAATGCTAAAGAAACCAGCAAAGAATGTTACTACATAACCAGTTCAAGTTTCTCCTCTTTCACCTCTGAAACATACTGTTCTTTGACTAGAAAGAAAATCATGGAAATGTTGACAGAGATGGATATGATTTTATTTGCTCCTTCTATCTGCCCCTCTAAAATTATCTCTTATGGATATAAATTATTTTGAGTAGTGAGTAAAATATATACTACACTATAAAAACATAAAAAGAGGAACGTTTTACTTATCTTTGTAATTGAAGTCTACTAGATAGAACAGATACTTCTATAAAGGTCTATGGTCAGTACTGATGTGCCAATCCAATGTCACATATCTTGTTTTAGCAAAAAGACACAATGCTATCTTTCATAATTCCCCAATGGTGGTGATTCAATCTGCCATGGGAGGCTGTCCATGCTGCTGTACTTAGGACTTTTGGCTCCCTTCAACAGCAGTTACTTCCTTTGGCTACATGAACTCCTCTCTTGGGTCCCCACAGTATTTCCAGGGCTCTAGAGTGAAGAGGAAGGAGAGAAGGCCAAGCTGTCGGCAAGCACAAAACCCACCTGGCAACCATGGGACAAATATCTCCACTGAGAGAATGCTTCTGTTTCCTACCCAAGCCAAAGTGCAGCTTGAGAGTAAATAGAGAAGAGTCTGAAAGCTGTTCTTTCATTCAGTGACTTTAACTTTACATGAACAATCAATTCTGCAAGAACACTTGCTTAAAAAAAAACAGGAGTTTGTTCCAATGTGATTGATGTATTTGGCAATAATTTAAGTATAATGTGAATTTCACATTTGCTTATGCAGAATTTTTATCTGTAATTCTGTAGAAAATGGTATGCAGCTGAATACAACATAAAAATACACACATACACACACACACACACACACACACACACACACACACACTTACCTCAAATGTCAGTCCACCACTTCAGTTCACTGCATGTGTTATGAGCCATACCAATTTACATCTGGTGTCACAACTTCCTAGCTGATTTCAGGTGACCTTCTTTCCAGCACTTCGTGGTGACTCACAAACTCCAATCCTTTCCCAGACCCAGTGCCATAGGCAAACTTCAGGCCTTTTTCAAAACCAAGTGTCATTTTTATTTTAGTATTTGCATATGCCTTTACTATTTAACTCTATAAAATTGTGCTATAATTTTTATTAGATTCTTGTGTGTTTTGTATGTGTCACTGATCACACTGTTGAAATGCTGCTCCTCACTCCATCTTTCTGTGTTTTTTCTTGTGTGGTTTTACATAGCTCAGTGATTTTTCAGAAACACGTATGTCACATTATAGATTGACTATATGAGGCTGTGCCCTCAGTACAGTTGAGAAAGCAGATTTAACCTGCAGTGTGTCTCTGCAGTAACTCCTTCTCAGTACATATTGGGAAGTGTATGCTTCTCTAAATCTAATATCTCGGAAAACTCAGTTGGGAAAATGGGAGAAAAAATTAAAGTTTAATAATTAACATGGAGATATTACTGGATCAAAGGAATCCATGGACTTAAAGCAGAAAGCATGCCCAGAAAATGCTGACATATAAAAATCAAAAGTCCATAATGGCATTAATGGGAAAAGGAACACAGGAAAGAAATGATCAAGATCTTACCTGGATGTAGCTGTTAACCAGGTTGTCAGTAGGTATGTGCAGTCCTGTGTAGCTACTAACAGTGAATAATGCTTGCATTAAAATAAATATTAATAATTTTACATGAACAATATAATTTGTACATCCTGAGTGGTGCTAAAAACAAAACCAATTATGTAAGAAAACTAAGTTCTTAACTAGAAATTCTGACACTTGATTCTATGTAGTGCTGTTTACCTTAGTAAGAGAGAACAACATATTATTTGAAGACATATCACTCTGTGATATTCCTGGTGTTTTCCAGCAATTGTTCCTAGAACAATTTCAACAGGTTTCATTCTTCTATTTTCACATATGGCTACAAAATGCATCCACAACATATACCCTCCCACCCCAGGAAAAGATTTATTATTCCCTCCTGCCTTTCACTTTTTTAAAAGTGTATATTGATAGTCCAAGAGGGTTTCACCTTGGTACTTCAGGTCTGTATATATCGTGCTTTTATCAAATCAATCCTCTCCCCTCCATTACCTATTCTCTGTCACCATACTCCCCTTATATTGAACGGCTTACTGTATAGTACATTGTATTATATTCATACATAGGTGGGTTGTTTCAATATTTTTCTTTCCCTAACATTTTCTTCATCTCTCCCACCTCCTATAGACCTCAGATAGACTCACTAATACAATTTTGTTCTCTCTCTCACTAGATAGATAGATATAGATATATAGATATCTGATAATATATGTTTTTATATATTTAACTTATAGGTCTAGCTTCTACAGATGAGAGAAAACATGCAACTTTTGAATTTTTTAAACTGGCTTACTTCACTTTTCATGATGTTCTCCAGGTTCATCCATATACTTGCAAACAACATAATCTCATTCTTCTTAATGACTGAATAAAATTCCACTGTATATATATACCACATTTTTAATCCATTCATCAGTTGTGGGATTTCTGGGCTTCTTCCAAAGCTTGGCTATTGTAAATAGTGCTGCAATAGATATGTGTGTGCAATTGGCTCTATCATATCCTGGAGCACATTCCTTTAGATATATGCATAGGAGTGGTGTGGTAGTTCCACTTTTAGTTTTTTGAGGGACCTCCATGTTGCTTCCCATAGCAATTGCACTAATTTACATTCTTACCAACAATGTAGAAGTGTTCCTTTTCCCCACATCCTCATCAGCATTTGTTGTTGTTTCTGTTATTGATGGTCGCCATTTTGACTGGGAGTTTTGATTTGCATTTCCTTTATGGCTTACGATGTTGAACATTTCTTCATATGCTCATTGGCCATTTGTACTTCTTTTGAGAATTATCTGTTCAGTTCATTTGCCCATTTATTCAGTGGGTTGTTGATTGTTTGAGAGGTTCCCTGTATATTCTGGTTATTAATTCCTTGTCAGATGTGTAGCTGACAAAGGTTTTCTTCCATTCCATAGGCTGACTCTTCAGTCTGGTGACTGTTTCCTTTGCTGTACAGAAGCTTTTTAGTTTCATGTAGTCCCATTTATCAATACTTTCTCTTAATTGCTGAGCTATTGGAGTTCTATTCATAAAGTTATTACCTAAGCCTATGTGGTACAATGTGTTCCCTATTTTTTCTGGATTAATTTCACTGTTTCAGATTTTGTATTAAGATCTTTAATCCATTTTGAATTGATGCTATTACAAAGTGAGAAACTGGGATCTAGTTTCAGTCCTCTGCAGGTGGAAATCCAATTTTCCCAGCACCATTTATTGAAGAGGTTGTCTTTTCTTCAATGCATATTTTGGACACATTTGTTAAAAATCAGATAGCTATAATTGCATGGGTTTGTGTCAGGGTCTTCTATTCCATTAGTCTTCATGTCTGTTTTTATGTCAATATACTATGCTGTTTTTATTGCTATGATTCTGTAGTACAGTTTGAAGTCAGGTATTGTGATACCTCCAGCATTGCTCTTTTGGCTCAGGTTTGCTTTAGCTATTTGAGATTTTTTGTGCTTCCATATGACCTTTAAGATTGACTTTTCTGTTTCTATGAAGAATGTCATTGGAATTTTCAAAGAGATTGCACTGAACATATAGATTGCTTTCAGTAGTGTAGACATTTTCACGATGTTGATTCTGCCAATCCATAAGCATGAGATATCCATCCATCTTCTGATGTCTTCCTTGATTACTTTCTTTAGTGACTTGTAATTTTTATTGTACAGGTCAGTCACATCCTTCATTAAATTTATTCCTAGGTATTTTAATTTTTTTGAAGTTATTGTGAATGGTATTGTTTTCCTGATTTCTTTCTCAAACTGTTAATTGTTGGTGTATAGAAATGCTACTGATTTATGTGTATTGATTTTGTATATTGCTACTTTGTGAAAGTGTTTATGAGATCTAAGAATTTTTTGGTTGAGTGTTTTGGGTCTTTCAGGTATAGGATCATATCTGCAAATAGGGACAATTTGACTTCTTCCTTACCTATTTGAATCCCTTGTGTTTCTTTTTCCTGCCTTTTTGCTCTGGCTAGGAATTCCAGCACTATGTTAAATAAGAGTGGGGAGAGTAGAAACCCTTGCCTCGTTCCTGATTTGGAGGAAATGGTTTCAGTTTTTCTCTATTAAGTATGATGTTGGCTATGTGTTTGTCATATATAGACTTTACAATGTTGAGGAATATGCTTTCTATTCCTAATTTCTTCAGAGCTTTTATTGTGAAAGGATGTTGAATTTTGTCAAAGACTTTTTCTGCATCTATTGATATTATGATATCATTTTTGTCTTTGATTCTGTTTATTTGTTGTATTATGTTTATTATTACAAATTCTTAATAACAAGAGTGTGAAGAATGGTAAATTACAATTTAAAAATAACATGATTGTAAGTATTCCCAAAAGTGCCTATGAAGTCAAGCTTCTTACTTCCAAGCCCTAAAGGTTAGCATTTTTCTGGAATTTGGAAATATTAAGCCCAGACATGATTCCTTAAGCAAAATGAAGCTAAGGTCCCAAGAAGCATGAATGGCCTGTACCTCAAAGATACATTTGTAGCCTTGAAATCTGGGGTTCAATGTCCCTGGAGCCATAAGCTATATCACAGAAATATTCTCATGACTTTCTTGATGAGTGGTTGAACATAATTGGAGTTGGAATTCAGAATAAGCTTGCTAAAGTACTTTTTAAAAAACTCAGGCTTGGGATTTACACACACATACCTCATTCACATGTGTATATTTTCACGCACAAACACAGAAGAAACCAAAATAATAAAACTCTCCTCGGCGTTTTAAAAGAGCAGTCTTCCTTGGCCCATAAGCTCCTGTTGCTGTTCAAAGGACAGATAGAGGTTTCCGTTTTTCACTCAAACAATCATCTAGCTCTTTGTCTGTATTCCTTAATTTCAGAAGCAGAAGCTCCATAGAAAGGCCCTTTCAAGGGTCACAAAGCCACAGCTGTCAAAAACTAAACATTGGTGGCATTAGTGAAGTTAAGGAATAGTGTTGCAAGTCACGTTTCCTCAATCTAGCAGAGATTGTGTTAAGTCTAAAGTTAATAAAATGAAGTTTCTCTGCCATGAACACAAATAAGGCAACTAGAGCAGTTGTCTTTTGAAGTGACTTAACTGGTCTTTGAGAGAACTTAAGCTTTGTCTCCAAATCCAGAGGCAGAATCAGTTTTCATCTACTATCTGGAAGCATATCCAAGGGAAGGTTCTGAGCCCAGAGCTCTGTGCAAGGCTGAGCTGTGACATCTTGAAGGCACTGAAAGAAAATTAAGCAAACAAATGAACAGTGAATCTAAGAAGAACCACATTCACCTATATCTCCCAGGCAGTATGCTCCCTCAACAAGGAACATCATTAACCATAGTCTTAGAAAGACTGCCCTTAGCACTCTGCATTCAGAATTGACTTCTCTCAAACCTTCAGATGAACTGAGTTTCAAGTGAATGGAAAGATGTTATAGCTATTTATATAGTGCAATTATCTGGAGAGATTTTTCAGAATATTCTAGTAGAGTCAATAAATCCATTGAATTTAATTTGAATTTCAAAACTCTTATTAAAGACATTTCTTTGGTTCATTTTTGTTTTTTAACCAGTAGACAATTTTGCCCCTGGGTTATTAAAGATTAATGATGTAGAAGGCAGAAGTGCTTTTTAAAATTTTTTTTCTAACACATGAAAAAATGCTCGCCATCCATAGCAATAAAGGAAATGCAAATTAAAACCACACTAAGATTCCACCTCACCCTTGTTAGAATAGCCATCATTAGCAACACCACTAACAACAGGTGTTGGTGAGGATACAGGGAAAAAGGAACCCTCTTACACTGCTGGTGGGAATGTAAACTAGTACAACCACTCTGGAAAAAAATTTGGAGGCTACTTAAAAAGCTAGACATTGATCTACCATTTGATCCAGCAATACCACTCTTGGGGATATACCCAAAAGACTGTGACACAGGTTACTCCAGAGGCACCTGCACACCCATGTTTATTGCAGTGCTATTCACAATAGCCAAGTTATGGAAACAGCCAAGATGCCCCACTACTGATGAACGGATTAAGAAAATGTGGTATTTATACACAATGGAATTTTATGCAGCCATGAAGAAGAGTGAAATCTTATCATTCGCAAGTAAATGGATGGAATTGGAGAACATCATTCTGAGTGAGGTTAGCCTGGCCCAAAAGACCAAATGTGTTCTCCCTTATATGCGGACATTAGATCAAGGGCAAACACAACAAGAGGATTGGACTTTGAGCACATGATAAAAGCAAAAGCACACAAGGGAGGTATGAGGATAGGTAAGACACCCAAAAAACTAGATAGCATTTGTTGCCCTCAATGCAGAGGAATCAATGCAGATACTTTAAAGCGACAGAGGCCAATAGGAGTAGGGAACCAGGAACTAGAGAAAAGGTTAGTTCTAGAAGAATTAATTTAGAAGATAACACACATGCACAGGAAAGCAATGCAAGTCAACTCCATGTATAGCTATCCTTATCTCAACTAGCAAAAACCCTTGTTCCTTCCTATTATTGCTTATACTCTCTCTTCAACAAAATTAGAGACAAGGGCAAAATAGTTTCTGCCTGATAGTGAGGGGGTAGGGGGAGGAGAGGGATGGGGTCGGGGATAAGAGAGGGACAGAGGGAAGGGGGGAGAAATGACCCAAACATTGTATGCATAAATGAATAAAAGAAAAAAAAATTTTTTCTAACTATCGAGAAAGTAGAAAAACAACCATAGGAAGATGGTAAAGAATCTTTCTAATGTTTTTGACTACCATTGGTGAAGAAAGAAGTCCCCATCCTCTCAATGTTCAATCCTTTTAAGGTTTGCTGAGCAGATCCTAATGGCTTTACTCGACTTGTAAAATAAAGACTTATGAGATTGAAATAGTCTACCTTGGGAAGACTCCAAGTTTGTATCCCTGCTTTTGAGTGTGATCCTGAGCTATGAACCTGATACAATGGGAGCCGGGTGTTGCTCTCTGTGTGGGTAGGGAGTTCTATCTGCCTTTAACTTTTGATAAAGAGTTCCTGCCCTGAGTAATAATTCTTATTGACTTACGGATAATTTTTCTCTACACACTCTTTCAACATCTAACTTACACTTCCTCTCTTTGTATTTATAATATACATATAATTAATAAATTTCATATATATGAAAATATGTAATTTCAATAATACAGATAATTTCCTACTTTAGATTTTTTTACAAAAAGATCCCATAATTCCTCACAATCTTTCTATAGAACACCTGAACTAATTACAAAGACTCATGATAGAAAAAAAGTGAGGCACTCCAATAATTATGGATTGCTCAAACTCTACTGCTTACTACAGAGTAGAATCCATATAATAATAATAATCAAGAAAAACTCCTACTGACTCATATAAGTTCCTCCAGATAAAAGGTATGACTGTGAAAAAGAAAGAACAGAACAGAGGGATTTGAAACTGAGTTCTAATCTCCTACATGAATTAAGAAGTCAGTCAGTCTCTCTGGGTTCAATCTTTTAACTGCAAAATGGTGGACTCTGATGGATGATTTTTAAAGTTCCTTTGTAACTTTGACTTTTTATAACAATTTAGCATGTCTTAAATTGGGATTCTTCTTTAACCAAGGCACCTTAACATTGGTATTGGTAAGGTGGTCAACACTGTATAGTTGTCATTGGTAGCAACTTGTGAAGTTGAAGAATATGTTGATATGTAGAGTCTTGATTATTACTCTCAAAAAAAGAAATGGAAAGCTGTAACTTTCCAAAATTTTAATTATAACTCATGCAAAGAACATTGAAAGGAGGCATAGAAGGGTTGGTTGTAATTTGAATACCTTCTGCTGAAAATTTCTGATAAGTTGAAGAGAATAACAGAAATAAAGCTTGCAAAATGGCTGATTAGAAAATCCTGGGGACAATACTGGTATACTCATAAGAAACACTGCAATACAAAAGATTCTTGATGACAGACAGCCATATTCTCTGTAGAAAACACAATAATTGAGAACATATTAAAAATTAATTCAAAAGAGTCCACCTCTGAATATGAAAAATCTTAGAAACCCATAAGCCAACTTATTTTATTTTTATTTTTATTTTGTTCAAATGATACATGTGATAATAAAATATATGCTCAAGTCTGAAAGATCTTTTGCATTAAATATGTAATACAACAGTATAGTATGTTACCAATAATGTGCCTGTTAATCTTTCAATAGGTATCATTTTATTCCAAGTAATGAGGCAGCATTGTCATAGTTGCATTGGCAACTTATTTCTTTCATCTTCATATATATTATATATCTCAAAACTGTAATATTTTAGAACAGATAAAATACAGTATGTGTGAGCCAGATATTACAGGATACTTACAACAACTCCTCATTTTTACCCAGCAGCAACCTTAAAGAAATCATCAGCAACCTTAGAATCATCCTAAAATCTTCTTTTACCAAAATGGTATGGGGCAGTGTGGATTTTACTAAAGAGTTCCTAAGAGAAATGGAGGCGTATCACATCACTAATTGAAAACTCTATCCCAGACAAAAGTATAACCCACATTGGACTAATTCTTCGCTCCTTTCTCAGGTCTCCCTCTTCTTGTTTGATTCCTCCTCCCTCTCCTAACTTGTATTTTAAAACTGCCTTCCCTCTTCCAGCTTTGGAGATTTGTGTACTACTAGGGCTCACTGGTCCCCCTGGAGCATGCTTACCAATGCATCTTTTGGACATCTCTGATCTTTCCCAAGAAAGGAATTTTCATACTTCTGCTAACAAGATAAAAATGTTTTCATGTTACCTATGATTTATTTTCCTTCCTAACTGGCAATACACGAAATAGAAAAAGAAAAAAAATAAAAACTCCAGTCAGCAATTTGGGGCCCAGATCTGTGTCTGGAAACTTATAATTCTTTACTCATGTACCTTACCATGATTCCCCAAATCATAAAATTGTGAACTATTGCAAGAGAAAATACATCTAAACCAAAGGAAGGAATGACACATTGATGTCTACTCCAACAAAAAATAATAATATTTAACAATAAAGACCCAACTGTGTGATTTATAAAATGGACGTTTCTCTAAGAATTTTTAACTTTAGAGTCTAGGACTTAACTGTACATTTTGCTTTAGGGTTTGGATTTAGTTTATAAAACGTAGCTCATGGATGACTGCTAAACTTCTTGGAAGGTTTTTGCTTGTTTATGTATTTCATCTCTTGCATTAAACCTATGGGGCTGGATCTATAGAGTGAAAATTGGTTGTTTGCCTAGCCAGTATCCATTTTCCCTTTCTATGAAAATAGTACCTTGATTTCCCTGTGAGCAGTTCACCTCTTTCTCCACATTTTGCCAATGCCATTTTGAAAGGCATTGACAGAGGTAAGCCCTGACTGACCTGAGCCAGTTCTTAGTCACAGAGATTACCAGAGATTAGCACATAACCCTGTTGGAGCCAAGAGAACTTTACTGGGACTTCCGGGAAAAAGAAAATACTCATCTGGCATTAGTGAATGAAGGTATAAAACTTCACATCTGAAGTTGGTCAGGCCACCTTAATACTATGAGGGAGAACCAGGCTGTGGTGGAAGGCAACACCTAAAGAAAACCAAGGTGATAAATGTTTACTGGCCATGTTGTTTGGATCCTGAATCAATCCACTCCTGAAGTCAGAACTCCCCAGATTTTTCGGTTACTCTAAGAGATTCATTTTTTCATTAAGTCACTTTATCTTGCTTGCAACTTAGAGTCCTAAGTAATATATGCCTGTAACATCTAGCATAAGAATTCCTTCTATATTTATTTTCTCACTCATTTATTTTTAAATATTTAACAGGATGCCTTTAGAAATAGAAAAATGAATGCTACTCAGACCCTCAAAGAGGACAAAATAGAGACGTAAGCACAAATGTCAAAATGTAGTTATGTGTGGCAATGGAAGGAGCTATCAGAAGACAGAGGATAAAGAGACTAATTCAGCCAAAAGGGTCAGTAAAGTACTTCAGCAAGCACAGAAGTGACATCCTAAGAACAACAGATAGCATGTGCAAAGGCCCATAATCAAGAAATGACTTGGCTCTTCTGAGAACCATCTAGTCTGTTGGGTCTTACAAATGGATGACTAAGCTAAGTACAGAGATGTGGCTGGAAGATAGAATCCTTTATTAGTTTTGAAGGACTTTGGTCACCAGTGGCTTATGCACAAAGAATGTCTCTGTCAGTCCTGAAGTTTACAAAAATGCAGACAATATCCACAAGTGGCAGCATTAGAGGATTTCCTTTGTCTCATCTCCTGAAGCTGCCTAAGTCTTGAGATCCTTGCTCCAGCCAGAATTGCTCTCCTAGCTAGGCCTCTCCCTACTCTCCCACTCTGCTATAAAGAAGAGTCATAAGGCTGATGCTGACAGACTCCTGTGCTGTTGTGCATTTCAGATATTCATCTGTGCTCTGGAAAATGGCTTGAAATTCTCCATGGAGAGTGCAGACAGAAAGGTCAACAATTATGCAAAATGAATAATGGGCTTGGAGCAATCAGGCCACGCAGCTGCTGCAATGAATTCTCTCTCTGAAACCCCCCTGCCAGGTGTCTGTGTCCCTTCCCAGTGGCCCTGGCCAGACATATGAAGCCAAGTCCTTAGTTAACTAGTATTCCTAGACAGCTGGGGGAGATCCTGAATGGAAGCAGACAAACCAGAAAGGACACAGCTCTGGGCATGGAGAAGGGTCTTCTAGAGGCTTCACTGAAGGCTTTAGTAAATGACTTTGTCTCAGAGAAAAGGTGTTAAATAAGGAACCAAGCTTTAAAACTCTAGTCTGGGGCCAGCCAAGCTTCAGTGTACAGTCAGGAAAATGCCTGAGGCCACCTTCTGCTCTGGAAAGACACCACCTAGCCACAGCTTTCCCTCAAGTGGAAATGTCAGTCAAGCAGGAAAACATTACTGAGAACTTACTACCTGAAAGGGGATGAAAAATACAGATCTAAGTTACTTTCAGTGCCCATGAAAAATGGGCAGTAAGTCAATGTGTGCCAGATGTTGGGCAGAGGGCTTTGGTAAGACAGGAGAATTTCCACATACGCAACATATGGTATCTGTTTACAGAAATCCCATAAGGTAGGTGACATCCCTATTGATGGGGAAACTGAGAACTAGAAAAGTAAATCAGCCAAGGGAGAAGAAGAGAGACCGGAAATCAAGTCAGCACAATCTAACATGGCAACTCTTTCCACTTTGCCATGGAGAGAGAAAAGCACGAAGACTACAGTAGATAAACCTCAGTTCCTGAAACAGAGTTTCTAGGGTGTTGCCAAAGTCAGAGTACAGGAAAGGGCCAATCTCTTTAAAATGACTCTATCTTAGTCAGCTCAGGATTCTGTAACAGAATACCAAAGGCTGGTGGTTTAAACAACAGAAAATTTATTTCTCACAGTTTTGGAGACTCTTAAGATAAAGTTTCCAGGTGAAGGCTCAGTCACTTTCTGTGTATGTATTTATATAGCCTTTCCTTGGTACATGAATGGGGATATGGGGGAGTAAGGAAAGGTGGAGAAGGGAGGAAAAGAGGGAGGGTATACTTTTAAAAAATCAAGAGTTAGAGGAATTGGGTTTTTCTTGGAGGGGGTAGTTTGGCTATTTCTTTGTTTTTTTGGTTTTGTTTTGGTTTTTTTCATCAAAAGAAAGTGAGTTCTCTATGGATTAAAAAAGAAATGTCAAACACATTTTTAAGAGGAAAAACTGAGTCTTCTGATCATATTAAGAGGATTCTGAGGTCCTGAACTTCAGGATGGTATAATGGCAATTTTCGAGAGGTATCAATTCAGGGCACTAGAAAGAGAAACACCTGAACAGTAAGAAGGATTGAGTGGAAGGTCTTGAATTGGGGAAAAAGAATCCCTAAATTCATACGTGATGATGTTGACAATTTTCTATTGGTCACTCTAGATTAATCTCCATCCTCTCTCCTACTGCAGGCCTAGGACTCTGTGGCAGGTTCCCTGCTTCCTAGCTTCCCATTGGGCTCCTAGCAGGAGAGGAAGATCAGAGTATTTATTCCTATTCCTCACTGCTGGGTCTGTACAGATCATCTCTTCTACTGAAGGCCACAGCCCCTCTAGGGCAGCAATTTCTTTTTTTTTTTTTAATTTTATTATTCATATGTGCATACAAGGCTTGGGTCATTTCTCCCCCCTGTCCCACCCCCTCCCTTACCACCTACTCTGCCCCCTCCCTCTCCCCTCTACCCCCTCAATACCCAGCAGAAACTATTTTGCCCTTATTTCTAATTTTGTTGTAGAGAGAATATACGCAATAATAGGAAGGAACAAGGGTTTTTGCTGGTTGAGATAAGGATAGCTATACAGGGAGTTGACTCACATTAATTTCCTGTGCATGTGTGTTACCTTCTAGGTTAATTCTTTTTGATCTAACCTTTTCTCTAGTTCCTGGTCCCCTTCTCCTATTGGCCTCAGTTGCTTTTAAGGTATCTGCTTTAGTTTCTCTGCGTTGAGAGCAACAAATGCTAGCTAATTTTTTGGTGTCTTACCATCCTCATATCTCTCTTGTGGGCTCTCGCTTTTATCTTGATCAAAGTCCAATCCCCTTGTTGTGTTTGCCCTTGATCTAATGTCCACATATGAGGGAGAACATACGATTTTTGGTCTTTTGGGCCAGGCTAACCTCACTCAGAATGATGTTCTCCAATTCCATCCATTTACCAGTGAATGATAACATTTCATTCTTCTTCATGGCTGCATAAAATTCCATTGTGTATAGATACCACATTTTCTTAATCCGTTCATCAATAGTGGGGCATCTTGGCTGTTTCCATAACTTGGCTATTGTGAATAGCACTGCAATAAACATGGGTGTGCAGGTGCCTCTGAAGTAACCTGTGTCACAGTCTTTTGGGTATATCCCCAAGAGTGGTTTTGCTGGATCAAATGGTAGATCAATGTCTAGCTTTTTAAGTAGCCTCCAGATTTTTTTCCAGAGTGGTTGTACTAGTTTACATTCCCACCAACAGTGTAAGAGGGTTCCTTTTTCCCCGCATCCTTGCCAACACATGTTGTTGGTGGTGTTGCTAATGATGGCTAGTCTAACAAGGGTGAGGTGGAATCTTAGTGTGGTTTTAATTTGCATTTCCTTTATTGCTAGAGATGGTGGGCATTTTTTCATGTGTTTTTTGGCCATTTGAATGTCTTCTTTTGAGAAAGTTCTGTTTAGTTCACTTGCCCATTTCTTTATTGGTTCATTAGTTTGGGGAGAATTTAGTTTTTGAAGTTTCCTATATATTCTGGTTATCAGTCCTTTGTCTGATGTGTAGCTGGCAAATATTTTCTCCCACTCTGTGAGTGTTCTCTTCAGTTTAGAGACCATTTCTTTTGATGAACAGAAGCTTTTTAGCTTTATGAGGTCCCATTTATCTATGCTATCTCTTAGTTGCTGTGCTGCTGTGGTTACGTTGAGAAAGTTCTTACCTATACCTACTAACTCCAGAGTATTTCCTACTCTTTCCTGTATCAACTTTAGAGTTTGGGGTCTGATATTAAGATCCTTGATCCATTTTGAGTTAATCTTGGTAAAGGGTGGTATACATGGATCTAGTTTCAGTTTTTTGCAGACTGCTGACCAGTTTTCCCAGCAGTTTTTGTTGAAGAGGCTGCTATTTCTCCATCATATATTTTTAGCACCTTTGTCAAAGACAAGTTGCTATAGTTGTGTGGCTTCATATCTGGGTCCTCTATTCTGTTCCACTGGTCTTCATGTCTGTTTTTGTGCCAGTACCATGCTGTTTTTATTGTTATTGCTTTGTAATATAGTTTGAAGTCAGGTATTGTGATACCTCCTGCATTGTTCTTTTGACTGAGTATTGCCTTGGCTATTCGTGGCCTCTTGTGTTTCCATATAAATTTCATGGTAGATTTTTCGATCTCTTTAATGAATGTCATTGGAATTTTGATGGGAATTGCATTAAACATGTAGATTAGTTTTGGGAGTATAGACATTTTTACTATGTTGATTCTATCAATCCATGAGCATGGGAGAGGGCAGCCATTTCTGTACAGCTGATCTTTCTGGTTTCTGGCCATTTGTTCCTTCCTTTTCCCCTTCAGGCCAGAGACAGTAACAGCTTCCTACTGCCCCTATCCCAGGGGTACTGCATAACCTCTTATTGTTTCTACAAATTGGTCACACCTTTGAAAACAGTCTTTCCATGGTCAGTTTTACAAGAAAGTAACCATTGCACAACGCCCTGAGACTTGAAGGGCCCACACTTCAGTACCCTTGAAATTTTAATAATTTTTTGAACCAAAGCCCCACATTTTTATTTTGCTTGGGGCCCCACAAACTGTGTGGCTTCTCCTTCTTTTCCCTTTATTGAACTCTCTTCAAGTACTCTTTTCAAGTGTGCCATTTGGTTTTTTGTTTTGTCAAGACCTTGACTTCTTCACCTCCCTAGGCAGTTATTCCTAGTATAACTGAGCTGTTAAGGAAGAGGCAAGACTTTTCCGTAAAAGCAGGGGAATCTCAGAGAAAAGATATAGGGCTCTTACTAGGTTCGTTTGCTCCTGAGGCAGGAACTGAAATCAAGATTATGAAAGACAGCAGCATGATGACCCTGGCTCACATCTCAGGAGATAAAGGCTCC
Source organism: Castor canadensis (assembly GCF_047511655.1). Classification (NCBI taxonomy): domain Eukaryota; kingdom Metazoa; phylum Chordata; class Mammalia; order Rodentia; family Castoridae; genus Castor; species Castor canadensis. Next base: position 63,862,194 of record NC_133398.1, read on the forward strand.
TTAGCCCTCAGAAGTCACTTGTCCTCTCTGAGACTTGGCTTCCTCATCTCGATAATGCTCCACCAAACTCAAAACACAGTGGTCAAATATAAATGCTATAGACACATGTTAGTCTTCAGTACATGACAGGATGCACAATAACTAATTACAAGATAAACATGAGTTTGAATTATAGACAAACATCCTGCATTCAGACCCAAAGCACACTGGGAGCTTGATGGGCTATGGAATAAAGGAAATAATCCACTTATCCATTCCTATTTCCCAGTGATTTCTGGAAATCAAGGGCACTTCCTGCTGGAAATGAGAATTAGATGGAAACTAAAGGTTTCAAATGACAAGGGCTCCAAATCCAAAGTGCACATCTAAGAACTATGCCAGGTTTAGCAGAGCCATTGGAAGAAACTACTACAGGATAATGCATAAAGAATAAGATATTCCTTCCCTAGTCGCCTCCGTGGTAAGAAATGAGTAAGCAGTACCATGGCTAAGTTGCTCAGCTGCATATGGGCCAGAAGTAAGGACAATATTGATTGTGAACCAGTACTACACTGATCTTGCCCACACTTCCCCATGGCATGAGAGTCTTTTGGACCTCTATAAATTACCATGTTTTGCTTACCAAGCACTTAATAATTATAACCACTCACTGAGTATTTACTATGTGTTAGCACTGTGCTAGGGGCTTTCACTGAATTGCCTATATGGAGGGTCTACAAATGTTTTTTTTAAAGGACTGATAATAAATATTTTAGCCTTGACAGACCTATAGTCTGTGGCCCAACTAGTCAACTTTTGTAGTACAAAAGCAATCTTAGACAATACAAAAATGAATGAGTATATCAATGTTCTTATAAAATCTTATTTACAAAAACAAGTAGCTACTATAGTTTACCAGCCTTGAGTCTAGAGTAGTGGAACTCAAACTCGAGCCCATTTGAGAATGCTCTGGAGGGCAAGTTAAAGCATAGATCAGCTGTGTCCCACCCCCAGAGTTTCTGATTCTAGGCTAAGCCAAAGAGGTTTGGGTGAACCAGGGAATTTGATTTGTCACAATTCCCCAGGTGATGTTGCTGCAGATCCCACTCTGACTACCTCCAGTCTAGACAGTATAGCAGACAATGAAGAGCATACCTCTGAAGCCAAGAATTCTGTATGAATCCTGATTCTGTCACCTAATATCTAGGTAACCTTGGGAAGTTAGAGTTTCTTTATATTTCCTGGCTTCATCTATAGAATTAAGACACTGGTGACATCAATCTCATGAGGTTAAATGAATCTGTGTATGTGAAGTGCTTAGAACAGTGGTAGGCACACACATGATCAGTCCTCAAAAAACCGTCAATTCCTGCTAAATGTTAGCTGATAGTATCTCATTCTCTTTTCTCAATAAACCTATTGGATAGATGTGCTGGTTGTTTTACAGCTGAGACAGCTGGGACATGAAAAGTTAACTACATTGCCTACTACATACACCTGGAAAAGGGCACACCCAGGGTCTTCTGCACTATTCTCCCTCCCAAGCAGAGTCCTGGACTAGAACTTGCCCCATCCTGAGCTTCTTTGGGCTTTGCTGATATCAAAGTACAAAGGAGCCCTCTACCTCCATCCAGTTCTCTCCACTCCCTTCTGTCAGAAACCCCTGGCCTGCATGGAACCACCTGACCTAGGTTAGGAAGTCTTATGGCAACATTTACTGGCAATGGATTTCATTTAATCATATTCTATATGGCAAGTACTATTATTATTCTCATTTGACAAATGAAAAAACTGAGGCTTAATGGAAGTTGGCCTAAGCCATGCAGCTAGTGCGCAAGCATGCCAATGCAGAGGTACAGATGTGAATGCTTTAACGTTTATACAACCCTGCCTCCTTTCAAGGTGGAGGAGCTAACCAAGACTAAGGAAAGGGAGCACTGGCTAGTGTTCACAGCAAAAGACTTGAAATGGCCAATGTATTACTTTATCACTGGCAACTTTTGATTGCCAACTCTGAAAAAAATATGTGTAAGCTTAAATGAATCCAAACCACTTAGGTAAAGATGAGTTTGCAATTGTATTCTTACCAGTTTGAAACAGGAAACAAAAGCCTGTGCAAGTCTTGCTGTCATGTGGATGGCTTTTAGGAGAAGAGGGAGGGAGACTTTTATGAAAAGAAAGGCAGAGCTGGAGTAGCTTTGACCTCTTATCCTTAAAAAAATGAAAAGGAAGAATAATCAAATGTACGCTGAAAATATAACAGCAAACAAGCTCTGAGGTGACATTTGGGCTATGTGGTGTTCTTCCGGCTGTGTGACAATGAGTGCCTGTTCAGCTGGCTTTTCCCAAAGCCAGAGAAAGGTCCTTTAGCTAAAATGTCACAATGCATCTTATTTTCCATTTTCAGCATGCATTCCGAGGGGAGACTGACACTCTGTCCTGCCCTCACACACAACTTTGAAAATAACAACAGCAAAGCATAAAGAAAGGTAGGAAAGGTATAGTTTGGTGCTGGCTCAAGCTCTCTGACTTTCATTTTGCAGAGTACAAACTTTGGGTGAGGAAAAAGTAGGGGATGGCTTGACGTATCTCCAACAAAGACATTTGACCTATTTTGCACAATCACGTGATATTCTGGAAAATGATTGTTGGAATTACATTTAAAAACCAGAAGATTTTTCCAGGTCAATTTAGTTGGTATTAATAAAGGCTAAAAGTCTTTACTCCAAAGAATAGTTATCATTTAGTGACCCGAAGGTTTGAACCCTACTTCAAAGCAAGGCATGACCCTCTTCCTTTTTTTTTGGACTTGCAAGTCCTTTTTTTTGGACTTGCAAGGATACATACATTCTGCCCCCTACTTATATCTCCAGCTTTATCTCTCATTACTCATACCCTGTTCTACATTCAGCTATTGATCTTGTTTCATTGTTATGTACAGTGGGTTTAAATTCATGCTATTCACCCTTCTCGGGATATCCTTTAAACACCCAAACCCACCTTTGAATATCTTTATCTCCTACTCTTCTGTAATCCTTATAAATCTGGGCCATGTTGTACAATCTCAGAGTATATTTTTGACCAAAGAAACATAGAACAGAACCAAAATATATTTTGAAAATTACCAAAGTTCTTTACCTGCACAACAAATCCTTAATATTGCTATTTCTTCCAACAGAACTAAAACAATGACCAACCAACCAGTCAACCCATGTGAAAACTTCCCATTTTACTCTATATGTCATGCTGCCATAGGAACAATCTTTTAAAATGTAAGACTCTTTCTGCCCAACTTCACATTGAGACATCTTAGCCAAGTAATCTAAACAAATTATAATCCCCAAACATACCATCGCTACCCACATGCCTATGTTTTTTCTATGGTAATTTTCTTAAACTGTCTGACTCATTTTTCTTTCTTAGCCTGTCCCAACACTAGTAATTTATCATACCCCAGTTCAAATATCCCTTCCCTTATAGTGTTTCATCTTTAGTCATTGTCTCTTTCTCCTTTGGTATTTCTCCTGTCCTCTTTTTATAGGGCTTGCCATATAACCCACATTACTATTATTTGTTGTAGGTCTCCTGCTTCCACTGGAATAAGAAATATGAAGTCCCTAAAGACAAGAGTTTCTTCTTACTCATTTCTGGGTCCATAGCAAAGTAATTGCTATAGTAGGTATTCATTATGTATTCATCGAATTAAATATATAAAACATTTTAATATTTTTATATTCTTATATATAATTATTCATTAGTCATCCCAAAAAATCCATGAGATAAACATTATCCCAACTTTAAGTTAAAAAACTTGAAGTTCACAAAATGGCACATCTTATAGGTGGCTGGTCTAGACTTCAAGCCAGATCTTCAGCTCCTCTTGCATTCCTGAACTTGTATGATTCTACAATTCTATTTTTTTATGTCAGAAAGGAAAGAAGAATGATTATGTCATTATAATCCTTCAGAGAAAAAAACAGGCTGGAAAATGTTCTTCCCTTATTTGCAAGACTGTATGATGACCCATTGGAAATGAACATTATAAACATTAGCTTCAGCAATGTAACATAATGGCAGCTTCTTTTATTATCATTGTTTAAACATTTGGGTAGTAAGCAGGTACACCTCATCTAACATATGTTCCTAGTCAAACATATATCCTCTATGCAAATTTTATGGGGTTATCTTTATTAGGTGTTACTTATTCAAAAGGCAGAAGGTGCAAACGTGCAAAAAATAATAAACGAGACTGAACTGTGGGAAAACAGCTTAATTATGTAGGTCAAGAGTCCTTAACCCAACAATCACAAAGACTTAGTAGCATTCAAAAATTGCTTTACATTAAGGAGGAAGGGGTGACATAAGGATATGCATATTATAATAAAATCTATTATAAAACCATCTTACACAAAGTTCCCAAAAGAGCAGAGATCTTTTCTTATTGTTTGAGAGTTCCAAAATCAGTTTAATAAAGGATATGTTCAAGTGGAAAGAACATGTTTTTTTATAATCCTCTGGTCTTCATTTGAATCCCATCTTTGTCACTTACAATCTGACTGACCTGAGACAAGTTACTTCATCACTCTGAGTCTCTTCATGCTCATTGTGAGGAGGTGGAGTGAGGATAATAATAATGAACTCAATTTGACTGCTTATTATTAAGAAGATTAACTGATAAAACCTATGTGACAAGAAAACTTGGGACATAGCACATACTCACTCAAGGAATGCATATTATTCTCACACATGGCTACACAAGGGCTTCCAGGAGAAGGTGAGGGTTAGAGAAAATGTGAAAAGTTATATTCACCCTCTGCTTCTGTTCCAGGTTCTTTAATTCCCTCCTCAAAGCATTCTTTAAATTTAGTATTCCTGGTCCCTTAAGAACAAATATGCTAACAGTTCTGGGTACCCACCTCTGTTCCATTAGGAACAGAGATATTCAAGCTAAGTAAAAAGGAAGAGGGAAGGTAAATTCCTAAGGACTCACAGCAACTATGTGTATCAAAACATAGTGTTCCCCTTTTTGCCTCTTCACAATTCCTCCTTTTCAAGTTAACTTGTGTTACAGGATGTTTTAGGTTCCAGGCCCAAACTCCTGAGTTTCATAGGTCAGGTCTGGCCACTCACCCCATCATGCCAATTACAAAAGATGAGTAATGGTAAAAGGAGAGAAAGGAAGTTTATTGTGTTACATGGTAGCCATAGGAAGAAGAAAGATAAGATAGCATTTCAACCCACCTTCCGCCATCTTTCCCAAATAGACATTTACCTTAGGTTCAAATAGCAGGAAGAATTGAGAGCAGGGAGTGAGGGGTATACAGGTAAAAGTCCCTATCACAGGTATGTTCTGATTGTCATAGGTGGCAAGTGGCATTCACAGTGGTCTAGTAGCTCTTTGTCTCAGGATTGTTCGAGTGGGACCTTGTCACTATAAGAGTCATTGATGCCTGGAAGGTAGTCTAGTCCTTCCTGGACTGCAAAGTGACTGCAAAGTGGCTGTTAGAAAGAATGGCTCACAGCAAAGGACACAGGTGCATAATGGAGGCTTGGATGCCTAGCTTTTATCCTGCTTTCAGTTAATTTATTGGTTCAAGTAAGGAATCAAGGCTTCTTAGCAAAAGCAGCTTTTAAGTAACTTACATTTGGATCCACTTGGAATACTGCTTCTCAACTGAAGGTAATTTTGTTCCCCAGGGGACATTTGGCAGTGCCTGGAGACAGTATTGGTTATTCTACTGAGTGGATAGAAGTCAGGGATCCAGCTTAACATCCTACCATGTTGTGGCAGTGCCCCATGTCATAACATTTTCTGACCCAAAATGTCAATAGTACCAAGAACCTAACTGAACAAGTTTTGATCAAACTGTACATGCATAAAAGCCAAAGACCCTCATCCAATCCAAGAAATATTTAGTCAGTTCTACTCTTGATGTAAAGCCCTTTACTATGTCCTAGAAAAAGTGATCTAAGAGGTTCAGAAGAGCTTAAAAGCAGGAAAGGAATTTGGCAGTTGGGATTCAGCATTTATATGGAAAATACTGTCCTGATCAAGACTCCAATTTCCCTAGAATTAGGTTTGCAAGAATTCTTTTGCAATAGGATGTAGTAGCAGTTTATGTCAGATGCAGTTTGTAAAAACTGCAAGTTTTAGGGAGTAATTAAAAGAAGTCTTTATATGCAAATTGCCAGCTTGCTTAGCTAGAAGCTATCTTTGGATTGGGTTGCCTACAGGGGAAATTTTGGCTCTGTTTTAAACATTCATTTGAAAGCTGGTTACTTCTGACTAGGAAATAAAAGGCCAGGAACTGTCTTCCAAGACTGTTGTCCTTGTTTTTATGGTGGAAATTACAGACTCTGTTTTCAACATTCTAACCTCCAGTGCCATAATGTGATACTTTTGCTTATTATTTTCTTTCACTTCATTACATTAAAAAAAAAAGTTAGTAAGGGGTGAGAACTGGGAGAAAGGCCAGAGAGCAAGTGCTAAGTCTCTATTGCCCCTAAGGAATTCTTTGTCTAGGAAGAAGAAGAGGCTAAGAAAGGTTTCAAGGTGTGACAAACAGCCCAAGCAATCCATCTCTTGTTCCCTAGTCTCTGCTGGCTTCAAAACCAAGGTAATAGGCATAGTCAATACCATTAATAGCTATGTCTTGGTCAGTGGAGAATTTTAAAGTTAAGAATTAGGACCTCATAGCTAACACTGAAGGTTCAAGTTTTCTTCATGCCCATGTTTGTTCACAGAGAGGTAGATCAACTAGGCTGGGTGTTGGTGGTCATAAAGTACATTCCAGATTTATGTTAAGGGAGTATTGGACATGGAGTATCCAAAGACCTATGGTGTTGATCAGGCACACAAAGAGGCAAATGCCTGATAGCCCTTCTCAGCCAAGAACAGCACTTGAATAAGGGGGCTCACAGTACCCAGGTACAGGGGGCTCAAAGCTATAAGATGGACACGACATGACCGTGTAGGTAGCTTAAAAGATTTAAGGTTGAACTTGTACAGAGGTAAGAGGCAAACAAAGTCCAATGATTGGACTTTGTTCTAGATTGGGAGAGGTTTGGAGAGGGTCATGAGAACTATTCTCATTGCAGGAAGGAATTATCCCACAGTGCACTAAGGACTAGTCAAGGGGAGAAGAGGAATGAGACCCCTCAAGAGCTTGCCATATTAGGGGGTGGAGTGAGGCCATATCTAGAAAAATGGATCAGATGGCTGGACCCAGAGACCAGGAGACAAACAGGATCAGTGAACCAGGTATTTCGTTCATTCATTTGACATATATTTACCCTCAGTACTAATGAATACAGTCACATCCATAGATCTATTGGGTGTTGGAGAATTCCCAGCATCCTTGAACAGAAAGATGTTCAACAAGCAAGCAGTAAAAAAGAGCCTGTCACTAAACCAATTTCTGAGAACTGCAAGTAAATCTCTCACATTTATTGAGCAGCCAAAATATCAAATTTATGTAATAACCCTATAGTTTAATATTAATACTCCATCATTCTGATTAAAAACAGTAAAGATCAGAAGCATTAAATGTAAGCTTTCACAAGAGAAGAGAAGCAGAAGATATCCAGCTTCCCTTCACTTTCAAACTCTGTTCCTCCCTGCCTCAGCACTGTACTGGTGCCAGGGAGCCAGGAATGGTGGTTACCTATAATCCCAGCATTCAGAAGGCAAAGGTAGGAGGACCATGGAGTTCAAGAGCAGCTTGACCTACATAGTGAGACTCTGTCTCAAAAAAAAATCAAGGGCCAGGAGCCAGGTGTAGTGGTTCTCACCTGTAATCCACCTGTTTGGTAGGTGGAGATCAGGAGGATCTCGGTTTGAGGCCAGACCAGGTAGAAAGTCAACAATTAAATCAGGCATAATGACAGTTGCTATAATCCCAGGTGTGCAGGAGGCATAGGTGGTTGAAGGAAAATCTTCATCTGAGGTTGGCCAAAAACATGGGACTCTATCCAAAAAATAACTAAAAGCAAAAAAGGGCTAGGGATGCAGCTCAAGTAGTAGAGCACCTGCCTTGCAATTTCAAGGCCCTGAGTTCAAACCCCTGTACTGCCAAAAAAGAAGAGAAATTAAAAAAAAAACAACAATAACAACAAGAGTTGGGTTATAGGGCACTTACTTAACATATTCAAGACCCAGGATTCCATATCCAGCACTCCCAAATAAATACAAATGAAAGCCATCAGGGAGGCCTAGAAGCAAATAGCAGGGACTCAACCAAGAAACTTCATTTGAGTACAGGATATCAGTCCCTGAGGCATGGGTAGGAAAGAGCTAAATCCAGCCTATAGATGAAACACAGCATTAAGTTGAGTAATTCAGGAAAGAGGAAAAAGGCAGAGTTCCAGTTACTGAACTTGAAGACAAAGTCAATAAAGGAACAACAGTATGGATGAGCCATGACCTCCTGGTCTGGATCTCACATCCTTGAGAGCATGGTTAACTATGGTTGCCAGTTAAATTTGAATTTCAGTCAACAATGTTAATTTTTTGGCATTAAATGTTTTCAATGTAGTATGAGACATATACTAATGATCATTTATTTGAAATTCAGATGAAACTGGGCACCTTATATTCTAACTTGCTAAATCTGAGCTCAAACCTAAGCCACAGGTGGGGATAAGGGACTCCAGTGATGAAAGCAAGGGGGTTTTAGGGAAGAGGAACTAAGCAGAGAGCTATCAAAACAAACACACACCCCCACATGCATTTCTTAGCAAAAAGTTTCCCACAAATACTTAATTTCATGATTATAGAAAAGATACTTGATGAAACTCAACATGTATTCTTAGTGATGAAAACAACAAATCATATTTTTTTCTTTATTGTTATGTTGAGTGGGGGGAGTGTATTGTGGCATTCACAAAGGTTCTTACAATGTATCGATTATATCATACTTGAATTCACCCCATCCACAGCTCCCCTCATTCATGGAACAGTTTGAGCAGGTATCATTTTTGCATTTAATGCATGAGTACACATTCTTTTGCAGGGTATTTACTCTCTTACCTCCCCTTTCCCCGCCACCTGCTCCCTCCCACTGATGCAACCCTACCCTCTGAGCAGGATCTGTTTAGCCTCCTGTTCTCAGATTTTGCGGAAGAGAAAAGATAAAAAGAAAAACATGACATTTTTGCTAATTTGAGATAAAGATAGCTACACAGGGAGTTTCTCTGTGATATTTCCATGCATGTATGTGTTATAACCCCAATTGGTTTATCTCCTTTAATTATCTGCATTCTACCTTAGTCCCTTGCTTATGGTAGTTTCAGGCGGTTTAAGACTTCTATATTCATTCTTGTATAGAGAGTATATCACCCATATTCAAGTACTTAGTTTCCTTCCTTTACCCTTCCCCTCCTATGGGTGGCTTCCCCTTAATGTGACCAGTGTGTTTCGTAATATTGCTGCCCTTGTATTAGGTCTACATTCCACATAGGAGAGAAAACATGCAGCTTTTGGTCTTCTGATGACGTTCTCCAGTTCCAACCATTTACCTGCAAATGACAAAATTTCATTCTTCTTTGTGGCTGAGTAAAATTCTATTGTATATAAATACCACATTTTCTTAATGCATTCGTCAGTAGTGGGGTATCCTGGCTATTTCCATAGTTTAGCTATTGTGAATAGTGCTGCAGGTGTGCAGGTGTCTTTATTATAAGCTTACGAACATTCCTTTGGGTATATCTCTAGGAGTGGTATTGCTCGGTCATATGGACATCTATGTTTAGCTTTTTAAGGGGCCTCCATACTGTTTTCCATAGTGGTTGTACTAGCTTACATTCCCACCAGTAGTGTATGAGGGTTCCTTTTTTTTCCCACATCCTCACCAACATTTGTTGTTGTTCAACAAAACAAAATTAAAAAGGACAAATAATGAGACTAGGAATGTTAGAATGGGAACAGTAGGTTTTAGCATAATAAGCATGACAAAGAACAGAGATCTGAAAAACAGTCAACTCATACTTAGGATCCGATTGCCATGGAGAAGGTCTGTGCTCAAACTGGTGGACAGGTAAGGATGGGGTCTTTTTGTTATATAAATTGTAATCCAGTATATTCCTTTCTAAAGCTATGCACTTTGCTGGTTGGGATGTTGAGAAATTGATTATTACAAGCTAGACAGCTGACAATCATATATAATATTCTCTCTTTGAGCAAATGTCTTCCAAGTTTCCTTCCGTGATCTTACAAATGAGTTTGGATAACACAGTTTGTTGCTAGTTGGGGTTTCTCTGCACAAGCCTGAGTAACATGATCCTGCTGTAGCATCATCTCACACCAGTCTCTCCTAGCCAGGCCCACATGATCATGGCCCCTCAAGTCTTCTTGAGCAGGCCTTCCCTAATAACTGCATTTATAAACATTACCTATCTAATAACTTTGAAAATTATCTCCTCTGTTAACAATTTATATACTGACAATTACTAATTGCCCCACTAGAATATAAATACCAATAGCAAGACCCATCTATGTTTTACTTCCCTCTCAACATTTAGAATCTAACTTAATTCTTAACACTAAATAGGTGTTTTTAGAATAAATAATACATGCAGAATGAATTAAGTAATTACAGTATTATCTGAATGAGCGAGTGAGTGAATGAAAGCTTATATCATTCCTCTGCAAATCATGCTCTGTTCCTTGATTATTCTTTATAGATAAGGCAAGATCTTTTGTCAGTTCATGTTAATATATCTTAATTACAGGTATGCATGCATCAATTTATTCTTTTTTTTTTTCTTTCATTCAGTTGAGAGCCCTTGATATATCAGGTACTATGAAGATTTGAACTGTGACAAATCAAATTAAATTCAAAGTAAAATCAGAAAACATGTAAGGTATGGCAAACATTTGTTATTTGAATCAACAACAAAATTTTATATAAATCAATTTCTTTTCCCATGTGTACCTCATAAGACCCCAAGTTCATTAATCGGAACTTTTGCCTCCAGCCCCATGTGTTTTCTGACTCATATCTGATATCCTTTGAAACATGGGGAATTTCCAGAAAGAGCTGCAAGGCAGAAAGATACAAAATGAAGGAGGGGATGTTTCGATGAGATGAAAAGCAAAAAGGAGATAGCATTCCTGTTAGTTGTGCTGTCATCTCCTGCGGCAAACCCATCAAACTGGTTACCTTTCCCAATCACTTTCTCTGCAGGCACAGAATCTGACTTTTTTCACTCTTCCTTCGTGAGTTAGTCTCATGTCAGCTATTGACTGTACTGACTTTCCCTATCTCATTTGCGGATGGAATTTGTGCTTATGTTCTTCCCAGCTTTTCCAAACGGGCGTGCACACAGGTGATCCTTCTTACTTTAATGGCTTAACTTTAACTGATGTCTTTTGATTAAACCATTCCCTCAAATAAAACTCCTCTTTCCCAGTTGCTTGCCTAATAGAGAAAGGGCTCAGGGTATAGAGGACTGGCCTCTTAATCTGTCTGGGTCTTTACATCTTATATTAGGTGATTTGGAGCCCAAAATAAGAAAATTAGCAAAAAAAAAAAAAAATGAGAGGGAAAATAAGAAAATTAGCAAAAAAAAAAAAATGAGAGGGAAAAAAATATGGAAGTATATTTTTGGTATAGGATTGCCCTAGGTAACATTACTTCAATTTACCAATCTGCAGAGATAAAAAATATCCCACTGTGAAAACCACAGTATTCACAGTAGTGTGTGGCACTGATGATTTGCACCATATGATAAAACAAATTGAGATCAGGCAGTTGCAAGACCGCTTCATGGTGAGGAAAAAATCATGTGAAGAGTTATAATACGGCTAATGACATTGCAAGGCTGATCTCACTAATTTTACAATTCTCTTTTATGCATAGGTTACCATAGTAATTAGCTACATCTGGAATATTTGTCATTTTAATAGAGCAATTTCACATTTTCCTTTGCTTTCGTTCTGTGGCCTTCAACCTGATGTCCAGAGGTCTCCAAAAGTTTTAGTACATCAAATGCTCTGAATGATTTGAAACAAGTCACCTTGGAGTGGGAAAACTGTTGAGGATGGATGATATGGTAGAGCGAGCTTAGGCTAGCAAATCACGTGTCAATGACCATGGCAGTATATGTGTGACAGTTTACTTAACCTCTCTGATGGTTTTTCATTAAAAATGCAAATACTGAACCTAACTTGTGGGCCTATTGTGAAATTAATTATATGCTTAACATGTAGTTCAGTTAATAGCCCATATATAGTCATAATAATGCATAAATAATTTCTTTTTCGATGGTTGGAAGAGTCAAATGAGTAGATCTCCTGGGAAATAGTAAATAATGATAATAATAATAATAAGGATGTCAAGAATAACTGCATATCCCAAAAAATTCAGACACTGTTTTTTTTTCCACTCCTCTTGGGTATATCAGAAGTTTTGTGAATAGCAGCATAGTAGAAGCTGATATGTCTCAAAGATAGAAGAGGGAATCAAGAATTTGCTGTGATAGGGAACAGAGTTTTTACGTGAGAAAATAAAAAATCAGTGATCTTGGTTTCAAGTCCAAGGCATGTTTAAATATTTTACTATGACTGGAGACTGTGAGAAACCAAGTCTAGGACTTATCCTTTGATGACATATACACATGGGAACACGTATTATGTAAATGGGAAAGGTCAAAACGCTGGCCTATAGATGTGGATTGTAATCTATATTCTACTAATGTCAAGCATTATTATTGTTGTTGTGGCTATTGTTAAAATATAGGGGGAGTTTTGGAAATCTGCCAGCAATAGCAATGATTTTTATTACTAAAGAACTAACAGAGGCAGGAAAAATCCTTGCAAAAATGTGGTTCATACACATAAAACTCATACCAATCACAGTTGCAACCATCTGGAAAGCTTATCATTTATTCTTAATATTTCCCTCCAGAAATTAATACCAGCATGGAATCTGAAAATGTGATTCAATAAAATAGGAACTGGGTTAAATTTTTGACAATGGTTGCCTATGAAAAATTTGTAACCTCCTGGTATTTTATTCTGAGAACCCCACCTGACTCAGCACAATGTAGAAACAATATTCAAAAGTTATCATTTTCACTTTGTTTCTGATGTTGCCACCAGGTCCTTATTTTGTTTTCTGGGAGAAGTAGTAAATTGTTATCCCTTTCCCCAAACCATCTTCATGCATTAGAGTAATAATGGTTAGAGCTTTAGAACAGCAGACAGAAACAATATGCAGTAAACTGCAAATGGAATATTCTGAACCAAATGGGACTACACAACTTTATAACTACAGTGGAAATAACCAATAGTCACATAGACCCTATATTATTTTGCCCCTTATTGTTTCTGCCTCATGCATCTGAACACTTACCAGTTCCTGGGAAATATCCTGTTCTAATCTACCCCAGAGACTTAAACAGACTCCCAAGGCTAGAACATTCTTTCTACCCTTTCAACTCTTATCCACCCTTCATGTTTCGCCTTGGATATTCCTCCAGGAAACCTTCCCTAACTATCCTCTCCCACCACTGACCACCATATCCAGTCCTAGGTTTGATGTTCCCAAAACAACCTCCAGGGAAAATTTAAATGACCTGCTAACAACTCTGTTTCTCCTTCCAGACCATAAACAGTTGAGACTGAGGTCTGGGTCTGCTTTACTGTTTTATTTGCAGCACCTTGCACATAGAAAACACTCAGTAAATATTAGTTTGGTTAATGGGTTTTAGGAATTCTATCTTGAAAGCATTCACAACAAATAAACTGATTCCTCAAGAGTACAAAGCAAATTGCTCATCCAGCTAATTTCAATTGCACAGATTACCTAAATGGATAATTTGGACTTGAATTATTTAGTTTGCTTTTGATAAAACTTATCAGCCATCACCTTATCAACACTTTTCTTTGCTGTGTGGACACTGCTCTGACATTATCTTTTTATGAATTGCTTTCTGATCAAAGCAGGAAAACCAAGATAGGAGAGCAGGCGTGTGCTGGCTCTGCCATTAACCTTGGTGGGTTTGGAGATGTTCCCTGAGCATCAGTGTGCTCTGTCACTGTCATCCCTGCCCTATCCTTTCTGCAAAGGAAGATGAATGAAGGACCTTAAAGGTCCACAATGAGCCCATGAGACCCTACATGGATTGTTGTGGGGATAAGTATAGGTAACTCTGCAGCTAAATACTGCCAGTCTTCACATATTCTCTATCACTTCCCCTGAAATATTCACATAGTCTTCCATTGTTTTCCTGCGGGTATAAGAGACAGCCCAGTTCTCTGTTTAGCTTTTACAACCCCATTTGCAAACTCCTACTAACCAAACCCATAAGGTCAGTACCTTTTGAACCCAACTTCAGCTACTCCCCAGGCAGACCAATTAAAGAGCCCACCTGCTGTAAATGGTATTGCCTCCCAGAATATGATCACATATGGCTTCTTTAAAGGGGGGGGATGATAAATGGCAAAAACACATGTTTATACTTAAACCAGTAATGCACAAGAGCTTTCAACTCCTTGCTAAGAAAGTTTCATTGGGATCATGTGCATGTCTGCTGCCTGTAAGAATGATTTTTCTGTCAAGCAGTTCTGCAGGCTCCACAGATTCCCTTAGGGCAAGTAGGGAGAAAGCAGAGGGATTGTAACCTGGAAACCAGAACAAGTTGAGGATTCATTCTCACCTTGTGACATCTGCAGTATGGAAAATGGAAAGGCTGCAAAGTGATCTCATTCACTTGAAGCCTGAGACTCACCACCTCCTCTCCTGCCTCTCTGCCTATCATGTGTCGATTTTCAAAGGCATCTGAACTCTGCTTTAAAAAAAAAAACAACTCAAGTGATGCTCACAAAAGCTAAAGTGTCTTATTCAGTGACTAGAGCTCCAGAGGAGTGTCAGAGCTTTAGCTTTGTCTTCTGTCTCTTCCAAAGCATGCAGGAAACAAATGTAATAGCCACTTCAAAATTGCAATTAGCTAAGGTACAATATATGTATATATGGAAATGTCAAAACAAAACCCCCTGTGTAACTTTCATATACTAATAAAAATGTTTTAAAACAAAATAAAAAGCATTTGTACTGGACAGAAAAAAAAAGTATTGCAATTAGGTTTATCTCTGTAACTTTGGATACTTTAGTCCAGATCCCTTGGAAGAGGCACTTTGACCAAGGCAGAGGGCAATCGCTCTCTTTTAACTAACTCCCTGACCCTGGCAATCCCATCTTAGATTTTTGTTCTCATGGGAAATTCATTTCAGTATTTTGCATAAAATTTGTATTTTGTGTAAGTACCTAAGGACTACAGCTGAGACAAATATTTAGTTTCTGCTATCTATCAGAAAACAAGCAAGACAAGCTTACCTTATGAAAAATGCCAGCATGAGGAATATTATAGGATTTAACAAGCCTTTCGTTAGATCCACTTTTGAACATAGCTTAGAGTCACTTCTTATAATGAGACCAGTATTGGTAATAGAAAAAAAAGAATGCTTTTTAAAAAGTATAGAGAATTCTAAATAAATGGTTAAATGAATGAGTGCAGGTAGAGAAAGTGGGTTTTTTCCTGGTTTTTGTGAGTTTCTTGTTTGTTCATTTGTTTGTTTTCCAGACACTGTCTTACTAGCCAGGGTGTCCTCAAATTTGCGAGCCATGCCTCCTGTTTGCTACAGGCATATGCCACCAGGTATGGCTTAAAATATTTTCTTTTTCCTTATTCTTCCATTTCCCCAGATCATCAGCTCAAAGTCTTAGCCTACTGAGGCCACAGAATGGGTCTCATTTTCTTAATTTATAAAGCACAGATAGTGACAGTGGATTAGACTAGCTGGTCTTTTTTTTTTTTCTGTTTGAGAACTCTTTTTTTTTTATTTTATTCATATGTGCATACAATGTTTGGGTCATTTCTCCCCTCTTCCCCCCTGCCCCCTCCCTTACCCTCCCTTACCCCTCTTTACCCATCAGAAACTATTTTGCCCTTATCTCTAATTTTGTTGAAGAGAGAGTATAGGCAATAATAGGAAGGAACAAGGGTTTTTGCTGGTTGAGATAAGGATAGCTGTACAAGGAGTTGACTCGCATTAATTTCCTGTGAGTGTGTGTTACCTTCTAGGTTAATTCTTCTAGAACTAACCTTTTCTCTTGTTCCTGGTCCCCTTCTCCTATTTGCCTCAGTTGCTTTAAAGTATCTGCTTTGGTTTTTCTGTGTTGAGGGCAACAAATGCTATCTAGTTTTTTAGGTTAGACTAGCTGGTCTTTAAAGCAGAGCTTCCCAACGGCTAAGCCATGGCACTCTGGTATGCCTGAAATAGATTGCATGTGTATGAAGTTACTGATCAACATTCATGTTGCCTAAGTGCACACATTTGCCATGATATGAAAGGATATTGGAAAACAATGGTTTGGAGTATCTGCAGGCTGTAATAATTGAATAATTATTCAATTATTCTAATTCATATTTCCTTAAATTAATACCTCATTAGTAACCACTGTAGGATGATCGAATACTGCTAGGGATCTGGCACTTTGCCCTGTGTGATGGCACCCCTGGAATTGTGCACTGTGTAAAATGCTCAGTTGTACATGACAGCCCTAAACCAATGAACCCAATGTGAAGGAAGAAGAAACACATGACAGAGACATAGTAGGTACTAAACTTTTTTTGGTCAAAGAAGAGTTTCCCCAATGTCCAAATATTTAGGAGAAATCATCGGGAAATGGGAAAATCCCTACAAGTAAAGGAACACATTTTTCTATGAGGAAGTCATTCTCATGAAAACCTAACAGAAAACAGAGATGAAAGTGCAATAAAAACAAAAGGGGAAATAAAGAGGAGATGCAAAATATCCCACTGAACTCTTGGAAGAGTTCCAAGATGCCCTATAGCACAAGTGAATTAAAGAACTCATTTTCAGTAGGGGAGAATAATTGATCATTGAGATGGAGAACTCTCTATATAGCTAGAGTTTCCTTTGTCCTATGTATCAAGAGAATGGAAGGGGCTATCAGTCCAACTTAAAAGAGGTAAAAACTCTCTGTTTTTCAAGAAACTGAAAATATCTCTGTGCCTTAATTCTAGTAGAAGAATTATACCAGTGGTAGAGAAAAGGTGCCTCCTACTATGAACCAACAGAAATCAGTAGAGCAGAATTGTAAAATTGGGAGGAGATACCAAGGTGGCAAAGAAGGTATAAAGAATTCAGAGGTTCACATATACACCAAAGAAATGAGGTAAATTCAGCAACTTGAGAGCCCATCAGATCAGCACTGGTGATAACCAACGCAAACAAAAAAGCTAAAGGCAAGAGCACATTGACTTACTATTATTATAGGGAGTTTTTTCATCTCTTTTTATTGCCACAATCATGCTTAATTTAAAAGTCATGTATACTCATTGTGACAAGGCTGAAGAAAATGGCGAAGTATTAAACAAGAAAAAAATAACCAGTAATAATGGCACACAGAGATAGCCACTCTTCATAGGTAAGCTAAAATGTACTTAAGCCATTTCCCTAGGCTGAACATGTAGGGTCTTTCAAATTATTCATTATAAATACTTCTTCAATAAACATATCTTACTCTATCTTTGTCACTGGGGAACACATATCTTTTGTATCAATCCCTAGTTATTTCCTTAGGATAGCTTCTTTTCTGAAATAGTCTGGATAAAAAGATATGAACATCTTAAGATCTTTACTGCATACAAATAAATGAAATACTTTCCAGAACTTTTGTACTGGTTCCCACCAACATTAAAGAACACTTCTTAGTGTCCCTGATTAGCACTGATTATAACCTTTCACATACCTTTGCCAAATTGATGTGACATCTCTGTATAATTTTAATTTGTATTTCAGGTGGAATATTTTTTATATATTAATTACTGGCAATAGAATTTTAATGGCAGAAAAAAGACGTTCATTGACACCTTGACCCTGCTGGGGGAAGGAAGACTTTAAGAGGAAGGGAATGAGGGATTGGGAAAGGAAGAACTTGTGCTTACTGGTCAGCAAACGACAGATCTGTTTTTATATGGCCACAAGCTAAAGATGCCTTTTACTTTTTTGTGCTTGGAAAAAAACCCCAAAAGAAGAATTATTTTGTGACATGTGAAAACAGTAAAGTTAAATTTCAGTGTCCCTAAATAAGTTTGATTGGAACACATCCATGCTCATTATTTATGTGTTGTCTGTGACTGCTTTAACACTGCAACAGCAGAGTTGAGTAATTGTGACAGAATCAGTATGCCTCACACAGCCTAAAACATTGACCATCTGGCCCTGTAAAGTTTGGTGATCCCTGGGTTAGGTAATCCCCTATCCACTGCTGAGAAAAGCAGCATAGTCAGGCAGTAAGAAGTGGTTTAATTGCTCAAGTGTCTTTAGTAGGAACATCAGTCCATCTAAGATATTCACATTCTCCCCATGAAGACAGAAGAAAGACGCCCACACCCAGGCTCACATACTTGGCACATGTGCCACTGTGACCTACAGCCTTGAGTCATGCCACTCAAGCAGAGACTGAGCCTACAGTAATGAGAGACCACTGTGCACCTGCGTGTTATTCAGTGTGGTAACTTACTTTTAGCTATGAAAAAGTCAACCTCGAAAGTCATATATGAATGTACATTTCTGTTTGAACTGAGAGTTGATGAAAGAGCGTCTGGACAAATTTATGCCTAACCACAATCAAGTATATCAACCTATCAGTTATGTCGTGAAAGAGTACTGTTCTAAAAACCTGGGTGCCTGGCTCATAAGCCACTTTGCCAAAGACTGCCTTCAGGATCCTGAGAAAAATCACCTAATCTGTTAAAACCTCAGTGATTGTGCTTAGAAAATGTGAATAATACCAGGTATTGCTCCTGCAACATAGAATTTGTAGAAAGATCAAGGGCTTTTTTTCTTTCTTTCTTCCTTTTTTCTTTTATGTTTTGGTAGTACTAGGGATTGAACCCAGGGCCTTGTGCCTACTAAGCTAGCACTATACCACTAAAGCTATGCCCCCAGCCCTTTTGCTTTTATTTGTTTTTGAGACAGGGTTTAACTTTGCTAGGGCCAGCATTGAACTACTATGTCTTCACCTACTGTCCCTGCATAGCTGGGACTACAGGCATGCCCTACCATGCCCACCTGGGGAAGATCAAGTTTAAAGGGGACTACAAAATCTCTTCTGCTCTACCAAAATGCAAATTATTATTATTCATTAATACCAAATAGCACTCAGAATATATTGGTTATATCCATTAAGATCTTGCTCAACTGAATATAAGAAATTCAACCAGGTTGCCTCAAGCCATATTGGATTTTCATTTTTCATAAAGTAATTACAAAGGCAGGCAACTCATGTTTGGAATGAGTTCCAAAGGATCCTGGCTCCTTCTAGCTTCCTGTTCTACAATCCTTAGTATTCTTTTCATCTTTATATTTGCAATATGGTGCCCTCCCCTGTGTCCCACCCCTGGTCAGGCATCTATGTTGCAAACATTAAGAGTTTGCAGCATCAGGACAACAGCAGGTTTCCTAGAAGTTCCATGTAGTAGGAAGCAACAGCACCAGAATATTAATGAAAAAAATTCTTGAAACAGCACATAGAGTACAAACAAAATATATATGTTAAATGACTATCAGTAAAAAAAAAAGCATAGCTACAGAATTCTACCTTTAAAAGGTAAATAGGGATAGTGATACCACTATCATGATGTCAGAATAGGTGAACCTGTGATGTTGTAGGCAAGAGCTAAATATACAAAGACCAGCAGATGTACATAAGTCTGTGCACTGGTAGCAAAAGAAAATGGTCACAAGAAAATATAGCATTTTCACACTGTAGACTGAGATAAGGCTCTACCATTAAGAAAAAATGCTCTGTGAAGGGTGTTAGAATGACTGCAGAATAGTCAATAAATTGCATTAGTCATCCTTTGTCTTTTTGGTCCTTCTGTTTCAATCTCTTGGTGTCATTACCTTGCCTCTTTTGAATATCTTATTACTGTTTTTGTTTGTCCTATTGCTTTATTATTGATTAAGAAATTTTTGACAACTAACTATGCCGTTTGCATTATTGTACTTTCTAATGTACTTGGAATTATTTTTACCATCTTATTTTTTGTTTTCAATTCACTTTTTCCTTTGTTCATTTTTCTCCTTCCATTCCTCCAGTTGGAATAATACACCTTTATTTATTCCTCTTCTTGCTCCTTGTATTGTTGTCAAAGCAGTCACTCTCTTTTTTCAACTATTACAAACTACCCTTAAGTTTTATCATGTGTATTTGTCTCAGTAATGTCTAAAACTAGTCATTATCTTCCTCTCCTTCTTAAATAGCACAAGAACCTCAGAATGCTTTGATTCAAATCATTCATTTCCCTTTCTTCCACATTATAATTATTTAGTTTTTTAGTTCCACCTGTTTTAATAATCTTATCTGCAAAAGGAATATTGCCTATAAATTTCTATTTTTATAATAATGTTCATTTAATTTATTCATATATTTACAGTTGTTTTGATGAGGATTTTTCTTTCTTTCCACTCCTTTCTTTTTTTTTTAAAGAACATCTTTTAGTAATTCATTTTAGCACACTATTAAATGAAAGCATAATGTGTACCTTGGTTCCTGCAAGACATTACCTCACTACGTTCTGCCACTATTGAGAAGTATGGCAGTTTAGTTTTGACTCATCAGATAGAGAAATTTCCTTCGTCCTCTGATTCATTTTAAGATTTTTCTCTTTGATGTTCTCTAGTTTCTCTCACTGTTTCTAGGGCTGTATTTTTTTTAAAATTTTATACTCTTCAGGACTTAATATGATTTGTCAATTGAAGGCTTCCTTTATTTCCCCCCAAACATGGACAGTTTCAAATTTTGTCTTCTGGAATGTTGCCTCATCTTCATTCTCTCTGATTCATCCTATCAGAAATATACATTGGAACTTCTTATTCTTTCCCTGTGTCCTTTAATTGCTCTTTCATATTTTCCTCCTCTGAGATCTATCTCAGAGTGACTTTTTCATATTGATCTTCTAGTTCCTTCAATCTTTCTTCTAGTTGTATCTAATCTGTCTCTTAATTCATCTACTGAGTTCTTAGTTTGAAAAAAGAATATTTTTCTGTCTACTATTTGTGTCTTGCTCATTTTAAAATTGATATTTGACTGCATCCAGACCCATTTTTATTGTAATTTTTATTTTTTTATTTCAACAATCTATTTTAAGCATACTAATATACAGCCTTTTAAAATTAGTTCTGCTATTCTTCTGTTTTCAGATTGTTAATGTTTCTCTCTCTTCCTATCTGTGAACTCATGAATTTGAAATCACTAAGTAGTGAGCTCAATTTCAATGATGTTTGTTTTTAGAAATGCTAATGCTCTGTACTTTGAGTATGTCCTACACAAACTTTTTCATTTCCTTCTGCAAAGATCTCTAATTTATCAAAAATTTTATATTAACTTCTTGCCCAGAATTCATGTACCATAGAAGCCATACAAATTCTGACTTTTTACTCATCCATACTACAGGTGTTGGATATTGATTTCCTTTGAATGACTAAACAGTCACAAAAAGCCCTTTAGGGGAAAAACAGCCCAGAAAACACCCACTTCCCCAAACCATGGCTGATGGGTAGTTTTTTGAGATCCTGGTCCTTATGTGGATAATACAAATCCAGGTCTCTCACTTGTCTAGGTCAAGGTCAAGTCACTTATCATTATGTGGAGTCTATATTTAGACTTGCTTTCTTACAGTTTTTATTTCTTACAGTTTTTATTTCTCTCTTTTCTGATGGTGGTTAAATAAGATGGTAAATTTATACATCAGCAAACAAGACTAACACATGATTCTAAATAAATCGGTAAGAATTTTTTCTCTGCAAGCTTGTCTCAACATTTCTAAACTGATTTTAAAGTCAGATCTATTTTAAGCACTTGCTTCCTTTCATCTGGTTATTAGTTATAGAAGTATTTGGTTCTTCCCAGTTTGCTCTTTGGTGTTCAACAACACATTCTCCTTTCTCCAGTCTCCAGTGCTCCCCATTTTTGCGATTGCATGCTCAGTTTTTCATACCTACACCCCTAAGAGATGCCAATTATATTTCTCACCTTAAATAGCAATTAAGACCATTGAAGAAAAAAATTGAAGAAGACTACAAAAGATGGAAAGATTTTCCTTACCCATGGATTGGAAAAATCAGTATTGTGAAAATGGCTATACAACCAAAAGCAAGCTACATGTTCAATGAAATCCCCATCAAATGTCAATGACATTCATCACTGAGATTGAAAAATCAACCCTAAGTTCATTTGGAAACACAAAAAGCCTTGAATATCCAAGGCATTCTGAGCAAAAACAGCAATGCTGGAGGTATCACAATACCTGACTTCAAACTATACTACAGAGACTTAGCAATAAAAACAGCATGGTATTAGCACAAAAACAGAAGTGAAGATCAATGGAACAGAATAGAAGGCACAGATACAAATCCATGCAGACATGCTCACCTGATTTTTAACAAAGGTGCCCAAAACATATGATGAAGAAAAAACAGTCTCTTCAATAAATGTTGCTGGGAAAACTGGATATGTGCCTATGGAAAACTGAAAGTAGATCCATGTCTTTCACCCTGTACAAGTACCAACTCAAAGTGGATTAATGGCCTTAATATAAGCCTGAAACTTTGAAACAACTATAGAAAGTAGTAGGAAATGCACTGGAGCATATAGGCATAGACAATGGGTTCCTAAATAGAACTCCAATGGCTCAGCAATTAAGAGAAAGGATGAACAAATGGGACTGCCCTAAAAGACTTCTGCACAGCAAAGGAAACAGTCACTAGACTTAAAAGATTGCCCATAGAATGGGAGAAAATCTACTCATCTGATAAGGGACTAATATCCAGAATCTATAGGGAGCTCAAAAACAACTCCCAAAGAATTAACAACCCAGTGAAGAAATGGGCACATGAATTAAATAGGGAATTTTCAAAGGAAGAGGTACAAATCACCAATAAATACATGAAGAAGTGCTCAATATTCCTGGCCATAAAAGAAATGCAAATCAAAACTATACGAAAATTTCATCTCACCCCAGTTAGAATGGTTATCATCAACACAAACAACAAATGCTGGCAAGGATGCAGTGAAACAGGAACCCTATGCACTGTTGGTGGGAATGTAAATTAGTACAACCATTATGGAAAGCAGTATGGAGATTCCTTAAAAAACTAAAAATAAAACTGCCATATGATCCAGTGATACCACTTCTGGGCATATACCTGAAGGAATGCAAGTAAGGATACAATAGAGGCATTTTCACATCAGTGTTTATTGCAACATTGTTCACAATAGCCAAGCTATGGAAATAACTCAGATGCCCTATAACTGATCAATGGATTAATAAAATATTATATATATGTATATATATGTATATATATTTTTTCAATAATACCTTTGCTATGACAGTCATAAGCTAGGACTATACTGGGAAAACTACCCTACCTTCAGGTTTTTATGGATATAGGAATCCTATCTGCTTGCCTTGACCTCCTAAGGCCCCAGATGTGCACATACAGCACATATATACACAAATTAGTCCCAACATGATCATAACTCTGTCAGGGAAGTAGACTGTCTGCTCATGTTTCCTAGGGCAGGTTTTATCTGGTGAGACTAAAGGGATGTAGAAAACAAGAATGAAAACGAGACTCCAGTTACCAGTGGCAGACAGAAATAAGGAATGATAAGAATGAAGGGAAACCATAGGATCTCCAGTTATAATAGCAATTTATTCCTCCATGAATTGTGCTGTGCCAATTTGCCACTGGCCTAGACTAAAAGACTCTTAGGAGAAAGAGCTTCTCAAAATAATTTCCTATCAAAAGGTTTTGTGGACACAGTTTATTACTTTACGGCTTCCTGTTCTATTGTGAATAATTGCTTTATGTTAATTTTTGTGAACCCAGAGTCATGTGACTATTAACCATTTTCATTTTTCAAACTAGGAATCAGAATGAAATTTGTGGCCTCTAGGAACTGTACATTATACATATTTTGTATATCAGCTCCTCTTGTTTATTCTACTCTTTTTCCCTCTAATCTAATTTCCTTATCTGTCTATATTTCATTTCACCTTCAAAGTTAAAGCACTTCAAATGGAATGGAAGTCTCATCTAGTTCCTTGTCAATAAATTTACTCATTTTCTTTTTTAAACTGTTGTCTTATTTTGATAACTATAGAATTAAAAAAATCTTACTGTAGCATCACATTCAAAGATGCACATGTAAGCATAGATTTGGACAGGACTTTTCACTTTGAGAATGAAGATATGGCAGAAAAAATCAGGAATATATGTCAGCAGGCTTACCTCAGACAATTCTTCTTATCAAACAGTCTTCATTAAAAAATCTCACTTGACTAATTTTACTTTCAAATGCCATGAACACTGTCACAAATCATTTAGAGTTTTAGAAGTAAGAATCTGTTATGAGGAACATGCTATAACGATTTGGACACCATTCTGACATTTTATTCCCTTGGTATAGGATTTCTGACAAGCTATGCTTAATGGGAGAAAAAGTTTATAATAAAGCTGAACACTGCAATAATTGACTCTAGTGTAAATAGAATTTCCCAGTGT